>NC_070590.1:2008703-2193703 GCF_027409825.1 Scomber japonicus
AACAAGCCCACACTGGTTCATCTGCTGATCAAACTCTGTTAGTGTAATTACAAAAATAATAATGTTAACTCTATTTTAATAAACCTTTTATACACACAATGCAATTCACATAATTAACAATTAAAGTATAGTGAGGAGGATATAAAAGGAATCTGATTAAAAGAAATCAGTAAAGTTTCAGTAATCTCTACTGACAGCCAGCGACAAAATGAGTCTGAAGATTTTTCTTACAGGAATTAACAGAAGTTGCATCTCAGATAATAATAAATTAATTATAGTATTATTATTTAATGTCACACAAAAGCATTAAATGGTTTGTTAATTACACAACATAATAAAACCCTAACAACCCTAAAACAAAGAGACAACCTCAGTGTTGGAAACATAAAACTATTTCTAACTATGAAATGAAATGAATTGTTATTTGAACAATTAAACAATAACTTATTTTAAATGGTAAATATGTTTATTATTTATTTATTATTAGTTATTGAATAATTATTTAGTGAAAAGTAGAAAAGTTTATATTGGTCCCTGATGAATGCTTTAATAAACACTATTTATTATATATGAAAGTTATATCTTTCTTTTCTTAACAAAAGAAAAAGAAAAGTAATTCTCCAGACTTGAAGCTTGTTGGCTGATGCTGTCTTATTTCTAATGAAACACGTCTGTGTTTTCATTGTTGGACAAAGTTAGGTAACAGATCTGCTTTCATCATTTAATTTTCCTGAGAAGCCACGCAGGCCGCAGACAGCAGGCAGCAGACAGCAAGCAGCAAGCAGCAAGCAGCAGGCAGAAGGCAGAAGGCAGCAGGCAGCGAGCGCTTCCTTCCAGGGAATCACAGAATAAGATGACTTCACCGATATGACATGCTCGTAAATAAATATATATATAAAGCTGCCACTAATTGACAAATCGTTTTCTAAGAACCCCCCCCACCCCACCCCTCGTCATCTATGGCAGTAAACTGAGTATTTCTGGTTTGTGCACAAAACAAGACATTTTAGATTCTGACTTGGACTTTGGAAAATATTGATCGATATTTTTCACTGTTTTCTGATATTTTACAAACCCAGTTAATAATTATGACCCTAAATGAACGTAATCCCTTTGATTTCAATAGTTCCCTGCAGCTTTTAGTCACTGGACTATCTGTGAATTAGACAGAGAGCTTTATTACGTATCTCTGCATATTAATGTGCCTGTTTAACTTCAGACTGCTCCCACAGACAAAAGTGTCTGAAGTTATGAAGATGCTCAAGAAGAAGAAGCCGGGTTTGTTTGTTTGTGTAAAAGTAGTTGATGGTTTGTATGTTAGTATGTGGATGAGTTGAAGTCGAGGAGGAGACGAACACAGTCTCTGCTGCCTGAAGCACTGAATGAGACAAACAGGCTGTGATGTCATCCACTTTACAAAGAAAGCCGAGCACTCGCACAGTAAATGAGAACTGGCAGCGCTCAAATAGAAAGCTGACGTTTCCTTGTTGCTGCACCACATGAATATAAATCTACAGCACAGACAGTTCCTGACACTAAATGAGTTTTTATGAAGTATTAGTCAGAGTGAGTGATGGCTTAAAGGTGATTAAAATGATAAAATGTTAAAGTATGACGCTAAAATATTTCTTACCACGATTTTGTTGTTAGCGTCCGTTTCCATGCCGATACATCCAGCGTGGCAGGGAGACCTGAACTCCACTCCGTCTGATCCACAGACCGGATTAAACGCCTCCTTAGAGCAATGACAGGCAGTGCTGCACGACGCGTTAGAGCTGCAAACACAAACATACCTCAAATTAACCTTAAATCAACTTCAACATTTAAGGGTTAGGGTTAAGAAAACGTTCAAAGAAGGAAATGTACCTTGAAAACGTTCCTATTCAGAGTGGCATACTCTGTCTCACACTAACTATGTAATCTTCATTCTTGTTTATTTATTGTACTAAAGCACTTTGTAGTCACATTCATATTTATTCTTTATCTTTGCTCTAAATGTCACCTGATTCATATTGTTTAATGTTCTGTTGTTGTGTTATATGTGCCTTGTAAGGTGACCTTGAGTGCTTTGAAATGCTCCTTTAAATAAAATGCATTATTATTATTATCTTACTCCTTTATTGGGCAAATAATTATATTTGGTAACTTCTGTAAATATCCCAAAATATCCTTCCTTCCTTTCTTCCTTCCTTCCTTCCTTCCTCCTTTCTTTCTTTCCTTCCTTCCTTTCCTTCCTCCCTGCCTTCTTTCTTCCCTTCCTCTTTTCCTTTCTCCCTCCCTCGTTCCTTATTTCCTCTGTCCTTCCTTCCATCTGTCCTTCCTCCCTCACTTCTTCTCTATTCCCTTCCTTCTTTCCTTCCTCCGTCCTTCCTTCCTTCATTTCCTTCCTTCCATCTGTTCTTCCTCCCTCCCTCCTTCTCTCCTCCCTTCCTTCTTTCCTTCTTCCATCCCCCTTTCTTCTTCCTTCCTTCCTTCTTTCTTCCCTTCCTCCCTCTCTCCTTCTCTCTTTCTTTCCTCCCCCCTACCTTCCTTCCTTCCTTCTTTCCTCCATCCTTCCTTCCTTTCCTTCCTTCCTTTCCTTCCTTCCTTCCTTCCTTCCTTCCTTCCTTCCTTCCTTCCTTCCTTCCTTCCTATGAGTGTCCTATAAAGGGTTAAAAATAAGATAGTGACACAGATGCAACAGCATTTATGTCACTAGTGAATTGAGTTTCCAATTTTCAGTCTGTGGTGAAATGAGTTCTGTTATTCATTTCTATTGGGTTAGGGTTAATGTGTAAAGATTGTTGAGTTTCATCAGTAAAATGTATTTCTGTATCGGTGGTAACATCAGTGTCCTGTCAGTGTAAACCGTGAAGGTGTAGTTACCCGGGAGGAAAGACTCCAGCCACCTTCTGTGTGGGGCAGCCGATGAACAGCAGCGGCAGAGCGGACATCATGCAGAGCAGGATGGCCATGGTGCACAACTTACTGGCACCGCTGACCGAAAGATTCAACCTCCGCATCAGAGCTCCTCCGAGGACGGTTCCCAGCACGGCCAGCGGGATGCTCACTGCTCCTGAGATACATAAAGCACAGAAGATTCAGTCACCTTTCATCTTAGCTGGTGAAGCCATGGTTCGGCTTATTTTTGACCTACCGTCATATATATGCACCATGAGGTCTATCTAAACACCGCCTCAGCTGTTTATTTTCATTTGGTCGCAAATTAGTAGCGTTAGATCCATCAGCTGAATGTCTGACCACCAGTGTATCTGGTAAATGACCCCACTAATAATGTCTGGACTGTTATCAAACTTCTACAGTAGTACAAATAGGCTCTTTACTCATAAATCCATGTATTGGAAAGTTTGTAAGTACACCAGGAGTTTATTAAAATAACACTTACCTGATGGCTTTTACTCTGCTGCTAATGCTAAAGCTGGAAACATCGTCGAAATACCGGCTTTAGCATTAGCAGCAGAGTAAAAGCCATCAGGTAAGTGTTATTTTTTATTAGTGGGGTCATTTACCAGATACACTGGTGGTCCCGTTAGCGCCTGTACTAAGACATTCAGCTGATGGATCTAACTAAATTATTTTCAGACCAAATAAAAAAAGGGGCTGAGGTGGTGGTTAGATAGACCTCATGGTGCATATGACGCTAGGTCGAAGTTACACCGAACCATCGTTTTAACTTCATGTAACTTGAGATCGTTCCTGCTGTGGGAAGAAAACCACAGATTCACAGACTCTCACCGATCATCATGGTGGAAAAGGAGATGGACTGAGTGAACTGCCTCTCGATGAACTTGGCCATGAAGGTGGCGAGGCCGGCCAGCAGCGCTGCCAGGTTCACCTGCGCCAGAACCACCAGCAGGTAGATGGGACTCCGCAGCGTCCGCAGAGCGATGCTAGGAAAACCTGACGGACAGCGGAGGACAGTCAGACCTCTTCACACAAATGACCCCAAATGTTACCCACAAAGACTGAATACACTTCTCCCATGTTAAATAGTTTCTATACAAGTTTGTTGAGTGTGCTGTTGATACTGTTCTCCCATGATGCAATGCATACATGAAACATTTGATGATTTCTGTGAAAAACATTAATACATTTAAAGATCCTGGATGTTTGAGGGAGTGAGAGGATGTGATATAAAAACATCTGCAGAGGATCTTTAAGAAGCTCTGAACGAGTCCAGCATGAATATGTTAGAGTCCTGATGAAACACAGTGACCCCTGCTCAGTTTCTCTGGTGCAGCCACATCAGACAAACAGGAAGCAGAAGAGGAAAAGAGGACTTACTTTTGAGGAACTGAAGCAGAGAGAGTTGCTGTGGTGTGTCAGTCTGCTGCTTACAGTCCGGTTTGGACTCCACTTCGTCTGCAGCATCCTTCACAAACATAGAAACACAACATCACATGCTGCACATGGTTTTTCTCTGAGTCTGCAGTCTGGTGAGGCCCTGCATGCTGGAGAGGTTTACAGTCCCAGCTCTGTGACACTCTTTACATAAACCAGAGCGGGTGGTGGTTTGTGTTATGAAGCGCTGTTTACATTTCACTTCATATTGCTGCCGAGGTGTCTGGGAACAGAAATGATGTAGGTCAAAACACTGAAGACAGTCTGACACACGCCACCTGATCAACACCGTGATGCTTAGATTTTAAAAGTTGACCTGAGAGGAGATAACAGCATGTAGATATGAGCTTTAAATCAGACGGTCATGCATCACTATCATTCGCTTCATTCCAAACATGTCGGCAGGTCAGAGGCGGAACGGAGATCAGCTGATTTCTGTGTTTTCTTGGCAGCATGTGTGAGGTGAAGGTTAGAGATTCAGCCACCGATCAGATCTGCTTATCTGATGCTCGGCCAGCTTAGCTTCTGTCCGTCACACAAACACTTCCCGTCATGATTGAAAGGAGCCACGACTCGACCTATTTCTGTCACCTTTCATCTCTTCAGAACGATGCAACACTATGAACGTCGTTATCTTTCACTCCTCCTCCGACAGTACAATCAAACAATTAGACCCACGATGTCTTTTAAATGATGTCATACTGCTGAAATAACCCTGCCAGTAAACACCTTTTACACTGATTGTAACCATGGTGACCAATGGATGTAGATCTTTACTAGTAGTTTACGAGTAGTTCCAGTGAAATGACGTGAAGTGAGCCAGGTCAGTCGGTGTGTGTGGAGGCGTTTTTGGCTCCGTTATTAAAAACCTCAGCTGGAAAATGTTTTCTTTAACGGAGTTGAAACAATGTGCTGAGAAGCTGCCAGGGTGATCTTTAGTATGATGTGACCTCCGGGAGTAAAACGCTCAAGAGCTGCCAGTACATGAAGCCAAAGCGCTTTCATTTTCACAATCAGGTCAAACGAAAGAATCTTACTTTATATTTTTATTCATATTTGAGGAACGTAGTCGACTCATCAGATCCTTTACTTTGATAAAAGTTGCACAATCAAAAAAGACTCAATTACAAATATAAGTCCTGCATTCAAAAGTATCGTCAGCAAAATGTATTTAAAGTATGAAAAGTAAAAGTACTCGTAATGCAAAATGGCTTTATACATATATTTATTTATATATCTATAAGTGTTAAATCTATCATTCTTGTATGTAATATTTGATTCATTGATGTGAACATGTATCATATGTTTTACAATAAGTCTCCTCTTATCAAGGCTTTGTGAATAGTTTATAATTGGCTTGTTAATGAGGTTGAACTCTTTCTGAATCATTAATAAGCTGATATTATAACTCAGTGAGCCCATAGTGATACTGTATTTATCTGTATTCTTAGTTTCCATTGTTTGTTCAGTAGATTCTCTTCAAGACTAAAAAGAAGCCTTGATTGTAAAGTGTGTAAAAACATCACAGTTTACTAATGAATTATTAACACATGCTTTACACTTTACAATAAGGCTCCTTTTTGGGAATTATAACTCACTTACAAGCATTTATAAATACATTATAAATGTAGTCTTATTGTAAAGCGTAGTAGTTTATCTATAAAATATAAAAGTAGAGTTGAAAGTATAAAACTTTCCTCTGACATGTAGCAGAGTTAAAGTATAAAACAGTAGGAGAACATTTAAATCATACTTCAGTGACTTTACTGAGCTCAGTGTTTAACCTTCAGTGATCTTTAAACTTTGTGACTTTAACTGAAGATAAAACTCATTAAACCAAACCAGGCTGAGTCTGAAGTGTTTATACTTGTAGATCTCTGACACACAGCTCATGTTTTAAAGTGGAAGTGATGAGATTGTCCTGCTGCTTCAGCTCTCAGATAGAAAACAACTCACTGAGCTGAACTTTGTGTTTGTTTTTGGGGCGACGCTGCCAAAACACACTGAGAGAGTCCTGCTGGAGTGAGCACCAACACCTTATCTTCACCACGTTATTAACTAGAACTATTTATCAGTCACTTTCAAACTGGTGAACTCATTTCAATGCTGTTTGGTCCTTTATTAAAAAGCCTAAACTTATGTTTTTTCTTGTGAATTGTACAGCGCTGAGTCAGATGCTAATGTTTAGTTTTGTCAGTTAGCTTAGCAACAGTTAGCTTAGCAACAGTTAGCTTAGCAACGGTTCCACAGTTAGAAGCTGTAAATATTTAGTAACAATTCATCTCTAAGTAACATCTAGATTTGTAACATAGATTTCTGCATATTCATAAATCTACACTTTTAAACACTGACTTTATGAAGTGAAGAACAGCTGCTGTAACTGACTCCTGAGGATCAAGTCTTAAATTATCTATTTCATGGTCTGACACTTTGCTAAATTTGATGCAGATCACGTTGAACCTTCTAATATTTATTATTGTTATAACAATAACACACAGAGGATTTACAGGTACTTTATTCAGTCAGAGGGTGAAATGTTTGGATTATTACCACGCTCATATCTGTAGAGTAAATGTGAAGCTGCAGCCAACATCTGGATATCTTAACTTAACATACAGATAGAAACCAGAAGGAATCAGTTTGCATGTCTCCGTCTGAAGTTATAAGAGTTTCACTGTTTAAAGGACGAATTCACAGGATTTCCTAAATGAAATTATCATCCATCACTTTACATTGAAAGCACATTTAAAGGAGATCTTTTAATGTCAGTATGAACAGGAGGAAAACCTGACTGCTGCTTTAACTCACACTAGAAGATCAATGAATGTTATCAGTAGCCTACAAACAGCACATTGTGAAAGGATCATTGTTGAGTCAGAATACTTCTTGGCTGCACTGATAGCTTCCTGAACTCTCCGCTGGTCGCCTGCAAACTGTTTAGAGCCAGTAAAGCTGCACATTTGTGATTTTTGTGTGAATTAAATGAGACAGAATGAGTTAAGGATTGAGCTTTAAAGGTGATGGACGGTGGATTCTTCAGACTGAGCCAGATCAGCTGTTTCCTTTCTTTATGCTGAGCTAAGATGTTCAGACATGAGACTCAATATGAACATCTGACTCAGTGAATAAGCATCGCAATACTAAACTAGACCTTTAATGTTGATTCTGTCTTTTTGGGTGAAAAACAATTCAAGATATTTTTAAAAACAGCTGATTCAGTTCGTTCACAAACAGAAAGAAATATCAGTCCTGGTCTAAGGGTGACAGCTGTTCGTTATCAGAGGTTATAATAAAGATAAACTGTCTGTACACAGATTTCTGCCTATATGATGTTGCTTTAAATGAAGCAATAAACACATTAAAACAGACGTCAGAGTTCTTCTTCTGTGAGTCAATCTTAAAATATTCAAATCAACATTATATCACAGTAACGACAGAGAAACCTTTGTACCCTACAATGTTTTTAATCCCCTTCATTTAAAGGTTTATGGTCTATATCAGTCACGCAGGCTGCCATATATTGTCAGATTATTCATTTTGTACATAAACAGTACTAAACTCTGAGAGGCTGCAAAGGACTCACAGCTGCTCGTCTGGATGTTAAAGAGGAAATCAGACTGAAAGTGGAGAAGTGAGACCGCACCGACACGACTCCATCCTTCCTTTCCCAGACAGAAATAAATGTCCATAAATGACAAAAGAACACCGACCTCCACTACAAGCTTTCCAACAGGTTTTTGGGACCCTGACCACAGACGAGGTGTGATGTCACCTACTGGTTCGTACTGGAGCCAACCTGCTATCAGGACCGGTGTTGTTGTCAAGATTAAACTTAGAGCAATATTGAGACAGTGCTCTGATTCAGTGTCTGAGCAGCAGGTGAGCCAAACACCCACACACCAGATAAAGCCTCTATAAATCTTCATATTTTATAAACAGAACAATACTTTCCAAAATCAGCAGACCAGCAGCACACTGATTAGAGAGCCTGTATTTAGAGATCGGACCAGAATGACAATGATTGACTCGTTGAATGGGAGTCAGTTGGAGCAGCTGGTGGCCGTTTGTGGCACTTTTACACACTTCAGTCTCAAGTTGAGATAATTGATGCTTGTTCTGGACTCACCTCTTTGGGCATATTTCTGGGGAAGAAGAGGTAAGGCAGCGCGGTGAGGAAGAGCAGGCAGGACGCCACCAGGAAGCCGAGCCACCAAGCTCCCACCCAGCGCAGATCCTTATGGTCCAACTTGATCTCATCTGGAAACACAACACAACACAAATCAGCCACCAAACACAAACTGAAGAACATTTAAAGACCGTGTAAAGTGAATTCAGACATTTTCTTCTAAACACATTAAATAGGTCATAAATGTATTTCTAAAAAAGTGTAAAAAGCATTTCAACCATTTAGATTTGAATTGTGGAGCTAGGATTAGCATAAACCCGCCCCTGCTGCTGTAGAGGTAGAAATACATTCAGCACACACTACTACTACTACTACAGTCTACAGTTAGCCAGCTAGCTGAGCTAGCCAACGAGCTAGCCGCTGAGTTAGCCACCAAACTAGCAGCAGAAAGCTCTCCGATGTAGCGTCCATGTTTCTGGTAGAGGTGGTGACTTTGATTGACAGGTGACACTTGGTAGGGGGCGGGGTTTCAGCGTTTGGGAGCAGAGAAAGAGGCTGATTTTTACACAACTGTGAAGCCTAATTTCATCATCATTAATCATTCAAATTTGGCAGGGTGGTTAACAACACACTTTTCTGGTATGTCAAACTCAGAACACATATTTATTCTTACTTTATATGGACTTTAAAAGCAAGAATTTTTCATGTGAACAACTCAGTGCAACAGTGTGACGGTCTAATGGAGCATACAGCCCAACATTTTGGGAGGATAATGAAGCATAAAGCATTTAACAGCCTTACTGATACACACACATCTGGTTAGAGTGTCCTGCTTTAAAACATAAAACCCCCAAAAAACTTGATGCATTTAGAAGTCCAGGACTTAAGTGTACTGTGACAACTGGAACATTTGAACTTCCCAGTATTAGTATCAGGCTCTGAGAACTGTGCATGGTACGAATTACTGGAAACTGGAGTCGCATGATTAACAGCATTACGCCAGGAACACACCGAAGAGTGGTGAAAAGCGGCCTGCGGCAGGTTGGCATGTCTAAAGTTTGGGAAAGTTGTCGATCGTGGTTCAATGAGAAAGTCACACTACTTCCGCCTTCGCTCACAAAGGCTGTATAAGGGTCAGTGATGGGTTTTTAGTCTCCATGAGGTTTAGTTTAAATTTAAAGGGTTAAAATGTGAAAATAAACGTATGAATAACTTCACACATTCTTTTTTTGTGGACCCAGCATCAAATTTCTGCTTTTAATCCATTTAGAGAGAATATATTAGAGGATTATGGTAAAAATGTCTAAGTGACATTTCACACAACAAAACATTTGACGGATTATTAAACGTTTTCCGTCCCTGTCAGAATGTCATGCATCAGTTTGAACGGTTGGCTTTAGAGTCCGCATGTTTCTCTTCTTGCCAAGCTGGATGTCGAAATCAGCCAATAAAACTAATCTCTGACGTTCGTGAGTCACACAAACAATGGTTGGGTTAATTAGTCGTGACCTAGTTCATGTCTACAAACAAAAACCAGTTTGGTGGCAAAATAACCGATCAATCCTTTATCCAAATCTAAACATGTTCGTACTGCTGAGTCTCACATGTGGAGGAGTCCAAGTGTTCCCAGGATTAACTGATAGGTCTGATCTACACCCTGAACTACGTCTTAATACTAAAACAACTGAACTGATCTGAACAAACAAGGATTGGATATAATGTCCTCACAACAAACACACAAACACACACATACACACACACACACACACACACACACACACACACACACACACACACACACACACGGACACACACACGAACATAATGAAAAGCTCTCTTTGTCTAACAAATACACATTTTACAGATTACACTACATTTATTTTATAATTAAATGACATAATGATGTTACATTTCACTAGTTACTCCCCAACTGAGGGAACAGAGGCTAAACAGGAAGTGACATCATGACTCCAGTTCTTTTATGGTATGGTACTGTAGACCTTAGGATAAAGATGACAGATAATAGAAGAATATTACAATATTCATTCATCTATTTTCCTTCCTGTTTATCCTCTATGTCAGTGTTTTACATTTCTCTCCACTCTTCTCGTGATTACCTCGTTATTAAGCAGCTGAGCTTTTTTCTACAGTAACAAAATGTCTGCTGTGGATTCTGCATTCATGTATGTTTTTCTCTTTCTCTTTAAAATGGAGGGTTGTTTCAGATAGCTGTGGTGGCGTTCTGGTTTCTGTCTGTGTGTGTGTGTGTGTGTGAGGGTCGACTGCTTGCTGCTGCACGTCTGCTTCCTGCATGAAGACAAGCTGATCAAACAAACACTGTCATCTATCACACAGCGTTACTAAACTATCTACTATCACACACTGGACCGACAAGTTTTAGTTTCACTTGTGAATCCAAAACAAGGTGTTTTTTTGGAGATTTGTGATTTGTTTATTTATATCATCATCTGTGTTGTTGTATGAGCTTCTGTCATATACATTTACAGTTGCTCAAAGTAAAACTGATTTATTGAAGGAGAAAGTTGACGAATGAAGCTGCAACTCTGTCAAGAATAATTATTAGTTATTAATATAAAAATATAGCAAATATTATAGAGCTCATGATTTTCATTTACGAGGCACAGATGTTAGAAGTCTTATTGGTATCACTCGTTCACAGAGGACATGCCGATATGTGACACTAAAGCAAACATGTATACCTGCGAAGATTCAGTATTTAACTCTCCTTTTGTGCTCAGGTCAAGGAAGGAAGGAAGGAAGGAACAAAATGAGGAAAGAACAAAGGAAGGAAGGAAAGAGGAAGGAACGAAGTGGGGAAAGAAGGAAATGAGGAAGGGAGGAAAGGAGGAAAGAAGGAAGGAAGGAAGGAAGGAACAAAGGAACAATATGAGGAAGGAACAAAGGAAGGAAGGAAAGAGGAAGGAACGAAGTGGGGAAAGAAGGAAATGAGGAAGGGAGGAAAGGAGGAAAGAAGGAAGGAAGGAAGGAAGGAAGGAAGGAACAAAATGAGGAAGGAACAAAGGAAGGAAGGAAAGAGGAAGGAACGAAGTGGGGAAAGAAGGAAATGAGGAAGGGAGGAAAGGAGGAAAGAAGGAAGGAAGGAAGGAAGGAACAAAGGAACAAAATGAGGAAGGAACAAAGGAAGGAAGGAAAGAGGAAGGAACGAAGTGGGGAAAGAAGGAAATGAGGAAGGGAGGAAAGGAGGAAAGAAGGAAGGAAGGAAGGGAGGAAGGAAGGAAGAAAGGAAATGAGGAAGGAAGGAAGGAAGGAAGGGAGGAAAGAGGAAGGAAGTGAGGAAAAAAGGAAAGGAGGAAAGAGGAAGGAAAAGAGGAAGGAAGTAAGGAGAGGAAAGAAGGAATGAGGAAGGAAGGAAGGAAGGAAGGAGAGAAGGAAGGAAGGAAGGAAGGAAGGAACAGTCAAAAGAGATGGGGTCAATTTGACCCGTGAGCACAATAGGAGGGTTAATCAATTAGTTGTTGACTATTAAATGAATCGCTTATTATTTTGATAACCGATTGTTGAAATATTGAGATGAAGATGTTTAATAAGTGAAAGTAAGGATGCAGGTGTCGTTCTCATACCAGTCCTGACATGAGTCTGGATGTTACCTCATACCGCGACCGTTCCCACTGTGTAATTATAAAGGATCAAATCTCATCTGAGTGTTTACGCAAGACTCAATCCTCAGCAATGACATCAACAACCTGCTGCTGACTGTGAGAGCGTGGAGATGTTGATGTATGCTGATGACTCTGTCTCATCCTGCTAACCCTGAACAATCACCACGTACTTCTAAGAAAACAAAATGATGTCAACGTCTCAACATTTACGTAGGTGGTCAAATGATTAATGAAATGTTTATCTTGGATTCATCGCTGGCTGTTTAAAAGCATATTAAAAATGTTCTGAAATCAAACTTCTGGCGTAACAGAAACTTGTTGACAACCAAAGACACAAAGATATATATGAATGCCACCATCATGTCTTCATAAACGAGCTCTGAAACCACGACAGCAGCATCACTGTGATTTACTGGATAAATAACCTCAATAAGTTCTCAGATATCTGTTCAGCCTTTTCATGTAAAGCATTGTAGAGGCAGATATGTGTGTATCATAAGTGAAATGTGAAAAGAACAAGAAAAGGCGAAAGGTCAGTTTGGGGATGTCGCAACAGGCCTTATATGGAGTTGTTTTCACCATGTTGATTTCACCAACTCCTTGTAAGGAGGAGTCAAAGACAGTATAAAAGTCTGGAGAGGTGTGAGGGTGGCGCTGTTTTGCTGTCTTACTATTCTGATGTTGATGTTTCATTGATGTGTAGTGATGTGCAGTGTTTGGCTGTGTCATCAATAAAGATCCCTGTTGGCTGGTCGGCGACTTCTGTTCTCAGTCTCTTACTTTAAAGGTTACCCAGATAGCATGCGAATGTGGGCCACTTGAGGCAATGATCCGGCACTGTAGGCATTCTTCTGGCCCGGACAAAACAGACGTGAACCTAAACTGGCCCATGTAGTAAATGCTACATTTGGGCCAAATATCACAAACGAATATGGCCCATCTTTGGCCGAAATATGGCAAGTATGGCAATGACTAATCCGGATGTGAGCCTAAAGAGGCCCACATATAAGGAAACATACTTGGCCCACCTTTGTTGAAACATATTTGGGCCAGTCTTGGCCGAACTGGTTTATTTGGTGTGTTTTTGGTTGACATCTGGCATTGTGATGGCTTGGTTATGGCCCACTTTTGGCGGACATGAGCGGACCGCCCAAGTGCCATCATTCCATGCTGTATGTGGGCCGGATGAACATGTCAGGTGTGGGCCAGATATGGGCCAAAAGAATTTTGCTATCTGGGTACTGAAGTTAAGTAATCGAGTAGTTTTCTTACAGCATCAGTGAATGAAACAAGCCGACAACCTGAGAAACATCTCTAACTACCAGAGTTTCTCTCGTGGCATTAAAGGCTCATTTATGCTCAACGTACGTATGAAAATGTTTCCGTCCGTTTCAAACGATGTTAGCATCACTGCTCACATACTTCCATGCGTCCTTTACGTTGGCATGGATGTTAACCAATACATCCACCAGGGGGCAACGCAGAGTCAAAAGTTTATCAATCAATCTTTATTTGTATAGCGCCAAATCACAACAAAGTTATCTCAAGGCACTTTCCACATAGAGTAGGTCTAAACCGAACTCTTCAGGTTTCATTTAAAGAGACCCAACATTCCCACATGAGCAGCACTTGGCAACAGTGGCAAGAAAAAACTCCCTTTAACAGATATTGATAATGTTCCTCTTGCATAAAATACAAAAATGATAAGTTTAAAGTTTCTAACCAACTCACACAACCTTTCCTCAAAAAGTTCCTCCATTGTTATTTCTTCTTCGTGTCTCACTAGAGCTACGTATCGGGTAGTGCCAGCAATACACTGTGAGTCACAACCCTGTGACATTTGTGATGGTTTGGTCCTTTATTTATGTAGTCTGTGTTGTATTTGCTTTTGTGACTCGTTAATCTGCTGCCACTAGACATATTATTAAGTGTTACTGAGTAAAACATTGTTCCAGGAAACCAATAAAATGTAAACTCAGAGCAGAGAAGCTTCACGCTACATGGAGACTGAAACATTCCCAACTCAATCTGTCATCATGAAACAGAGCTTTGTATTTGTATTTCTTCTTCATGTCTCACTAGAGCTACGTATCGAGTAGTGACAGCAACACTGCCCCCCCATGGTTTCCGGTGGTACTGCTCCATTTGGTCTGTATCAGTAAGCTTTATGGAAACGTGCAGAAATACGGACGTAATGAACTCAGAGCACGGACAGAAGGCTCAGTCTGTATTTAACGTTGAGCATAAATGAGCCTTTAGTTCATGTAAGACACAGAAATCATCGCCTGAGTTGTAATCAGCTGACAGCCGCTGATTGAATCAATGTTCCTCATCAGTCAAACACCAATCACAGCAATCCTCACCATCCATTTAAATATGAGTCCAACCAACACTGATCCTGCTACATCAACACTGCTGCTGGTGAAGCTTCCCTCCACTTTTTAAAGATTAAAGATTACTATACTGTCAATGGTAGGGCTGGGCAATTAATCGAAAAATAATCAAAACCGACATTTAGAAATTCTAATGGACTTAATCTTGCTCATCTCAAATAATGGTGGTGTTCACTGTTGCCATGACAGCAAAGGATCCGTATTTAACGTTGAGCATAAATGGACCTTAAAGAGTAATCAGTCATGTCAGCACTGAATGTAGGTCAGTAGTACGATCATATTGTGTCTTTGTACTGTAGACGGGAATATGCAATCTGATGCTGCTTTTAAAACTATTTTTAACATATTTTGGAATTGCTTACCAACCCTTATTTATCACTGAGCCATTTACTGTAATACTGTGTGTACTATTGTGCTGATTTGTGTACAGTAGAATAGATGGAAATGAAACTAAACTAAACCAGAGTCACAGTATCGGCTCATGTCTCACAGGTTGAGACCTGCTGAAGTTCACAGGACAGCAGCAGGTGAACATATTTCCTGGTGGTCAGGTGCAGTGCTGAGGTTCAGTGTTTCTAACAGGTTGATTCCTTCAGTCACTTTACTGCAGCTGAAGAACTGGAGTCTAGTCTCTGTCTTCAGGCGTTATCTGTGAACTCTCTTATCTGTTTGACATATTCTCATTCTTGTGGGAATTTTAACTGTGACAAAAATGTTTCATGTTGATGTTATCTCTGCCTCGGTGTGTACGGGTTGACTGCTTGCAGCTGCATGTTTTATTCCCTCATAAACAAAAGCACATAAGCAGAGTGTGAAGTAGCTGTTTGCTTGAAGGAAAACCTGTTAAACAAACACTACAGAGCTGAGAGCTGATACCTGAAACCAAAGTGCAGCCTGAAGCTTTGAGCTCCATGTTCTGCTGCAGTTAATAAACTCATATCACTGCTCCCAGATCTCTTGGCTTTACTCATGAATGTACCAGCCAAATATCTTAGTTTTAGACTTTTTAGACTTGCACAATTTTTGCACACATGTGGGGAAACAATTTCATACTTATCTTGAAACTTGAACACTGTTCAGTTTTGAATCACTTTTGTTTTCAGGATTTTGGGAAATAATGCAACATTTAGTCAGATAGTTTCACTTTATTTCTGAGGAACTGTCCTGAGTGGCTGAAGTGAGCTCAATAAAGAAACTGACAAATAACTTCACACCAGCTAGGCAAGAAGGTCAAGTGAGTGAAATGCTCTTAACAGAAGAGGGCAGGAATAAAAGCCTGTTTCCTGTTCTCTTTGACTCTGTCGGTTTTTGTCTTCATTTGCAGCAGCTCTGCTCTGTTTTCATACTCTGAGGAAATGTCCAACATCAATCAACTTTTCACTGTTTTCTATGGAAACATAATAATTATAACCTCTATAAAATAAAAGCTTAAGTATCGCATTATAAAGTGAAAGTCATGGCTGGTCTCAAGCAGAGATGCCTGTGATCCACTCCTACGCTGCTGGTGTGTAGAGGAGTACCACATGCTCTCTATCTGCTGTGATTATTCTCCTCTATCTGTTAGAAGTTAGGCTCTATCTGTGGTGAAAACATGCTGCGGTCATTTCATCTGACCACGAAGGCTACGGAGAGAGATCGGTCTGTGTGAACCCTAAAAGGAGTCAGTGTTTGTGGTTTGAGGCTCCTCCTCTGTCAGATCAATGAATGAATGACTCACACTCATTCATCCTTCTGTATTCAGCTGGATGAATGAGTTTGACCCTTCCGTACACAGCTCCATGCATATTAAATCTCTCTCAGTGTAAACATATGAATCACAGTATCATCCTCTGTGCTCAGTGACAGCAGCTTCATGTCTCAACTCAAACATGAAGTACAACTTAAATCATGTATATGAGCCACATTCATATCCGTTCTCCGCACGCTGTTTCCTCATTTCAAATATGAGTCTCACATTGTAACGAGATCAGTTTCTGTGTATGTGATAGGTTTCACATTACAGCATCATACTCATATTTGAAATGAGGAAACAGTGTGTGGATAAACGACAATACTTCATGCTTGGGCTCACTTGACCCTTCATCACATTAATATCACACGACTATAAGAGACTCCCACGTGCAGGAAATCCTCCCATCGCTTTCAAAATGAGTGTTACAAATAAACTTCGCTTTACTTGAGGATGTGAAGGAGAGTCTTTAAGCTCAGCTGTGAAATGTCTCCTCACCTTTAGGTAATATGTTAAAGTCGACGTAGAAGCGTTGCATGAAGGCTCCGGTGATGAAGCCTAGAGCCGGGCCGATGGAGGTGGCAGCGAGGAGGATGCCTAAAAACACCACAAAGAAAACAAAAACACATCACAAGAACTGCAGTTGTCAGTGTTCAGTTTTTCTAAAATGGAAAAAAATAAAGTAAAACAGTCCAGCCGGTCATCACAAGAAGAATGACATCATAGGTCAGAAGGTCAGGCCAGTAAAAAACGACCTATAGTTATTTTGCTGCAGATGATTTAAAAACAACAAGATGGTTTTTAACTGTTGCCAAGAAGAAGAAGGAAGTGTTGAATGTTTCATTTGAACCCAAATTATCATCAGTCACCACAATAAGATGTTGGCTTTGTACTTTCCTGCAAACCACAGATTCATTTAATGTCTATATATCATACGTTTAATTGTGTGTCATTTAACACAGCATTAAATGGTCATTATCAGCAGTATAATGATGTTTTGGGTCAGGGTTTGGGTGACAGATCGTGGTTTGGGTTAAAAACAGCTGCAAATGTCCAGATGTCTCGTTAAAGGTTCGCTCCACCCAAACTTCCTCCTCATTATAAGAAAGTCTGATCACATCATCTAGAAATGTTTATGTGCTAAATATTACACATTTTAAAGGTAGAGACTCAACATATCCTTAGTTTATAGAAATGTGCACTGATAAACCCAACCTGACCTGAACCACAGCGGTGTCACATTATCAAACATCATTATTGTTTAAGAGTGATTTGTGACGGTTTTCCAGGTCGATTTGCTGCCATTTGACATATTATTAAGTGTTACTGAGTAAAACATTGTTCCAGGAAACCAATAAAATTCATTGGAGTAAAACATGCTTCCAGGAAACTAATAAAATGTAAAAATGTAAACTCTAAGCCGAGAAACTTCACGCTCCATGGAGGCCGAAACATTCCCGACTCAACCTGTCGACATGAAACAGAGCCGCTCCTTTGTTGTCACATTGAACTGTGAGCTTCTCTACGTCAGTCATATTGTTTTCTGAGTGTTTTGAACTTTGCTCACATGTCCAGTCAGTCTGTCAGTCAGTCAGTCTCTTCTTCACAGACTGATGCTGACCTGCAGCTGAAGGTCTGTAAGTGTGTGAAGTGGAAAACATGCAGCCTAATGAAATGTTTATGTTAAAAAGCAGTGAACACATTTACCATCGCTCTGCTGCTGCATTCCTTTCATGCCAACTTCTAAATGTAGTAGGGAGGTATTTTTCACATAGCTATGTATAACAGAAGGCGATGTGAAGGTGTGTGAGGAGCAGAAGTCAAACAGGCACACCCAGATATAACTATGTCTGTATAAGAGTCAATGAGCTGTTGTTGTTTTATGGTGTCCATGTGGTTTAGTTTAAATTTAAAGAGTTAAAATGTGAAAATAAACGTATGAATAACTTCACACATTCTTTTTTTGTGGACCCAGCATCAAATTTCTGCTTTTAATCCATTTAGAGAGAATATATTAGAGGATTGTGGCAAAAATGTCTAAGTGGAGTAACCATAAAAAGTTTAAACTTTGCTTAAAAACAGTAAATAGTCAATAAAACACCATATCAACTAGTTTGGCATGATCTTACATTATAACTTTTATATTAAATAAAGCTAATGGAATACTATTGTTCTAAATATTACATTTCATCTGGTTACCATGGAGATTAGAAAACATTTACATGTTTTAAATGAAGTCATTATTAGTATAAGTCCACTTAAATACACTGTAGGTGAGCATTCAGTCTTACATTTGGTATAAAATGGGTCAAATGTCATTTCAAATCTCTCTTATTGATCTTTTTTTAATATATTGATTATATTGAACTGGGCGTAACCTCCATGCTGTCTTGCTGCAAAATACTAAATGTACATTTTAACAAACCTGCTTTTAAATCTAGTTTAACTGATTTATGAATTAATCATCTTACCAACCAAGTTTTATTTTATTTGAGGGAAACAGTGAGTCATCTTCTCTGAGCTCAGTGAATCTATGATCTCATGTTTGTTTCTCATATTTATTATAAAGTATTGTTTATTTGGACTGTTGATGATAAATCGTACCGAGGTAGAGCGGCGAGTTCTTCCTGCTGGCGTAATCATCGATGTAGGAGATGCCGAAGGGTTGGATGGGGACGGCTCCGATACCCAGCAGCAGCTGCCCCATCAGCAGCAGGGGGTAAACGACGTGGGAGGCGGGACTCTCCTGCTGGCTGCAGCTCTGACTGGACGACGACTTGGTGGCGCTGCTCTCTGATTGGCAGAGGCCGGAGCTGTTATCACTGTTGGCTGTTGGGAAACATAATGTGCTTCAGTTTAAGTGCTTCAGCTTCTACATCAGAGTCTCTCAGACTTTTCCACCTCATGTCCCAAATTTCATATCATCATCATCATCATCATCATATATCAGTTTGTCCTGAAGGTGGCGCTGCAGGAAAGTTGATGCTGTTAATATTGAATGTGTTTATCTCTGTGGAGGGACCTGAGACTGTGTGTGTGTGTGTGTATGTGTGTGTGTGTGATTGCTCTTACAGCTGATGCGGTCGGTGTAGTCGTACTGTCCTCCCAGGAAGTGCGGCAGCGCCATCAGCAGCGAGGCCAGACAGGCCAGCAGAGCGCCGCAGCCAATGAACCGCGGCCGGTGGACTCGACTCCCGAGGAAACTCACAAACACAATGAGGACCGTGTTCCCCACCTGGAGTCACACAGCACACAGGGATGACATCACATGTAACACTAATCTGGTCTAGGAAGTCTTATAAAACCGGTTACATGTTGAGAATACAGTCGTCATTAAATGACTCTACAAACTAAATGTTCCAGTTTGAGCTGCTCTACAGGCCTCTGCTCCTTCAGATGTGTTTGCTGCTCTCAGAAATCTCCATTTAATCCTCACCTTTCATTGTGAGCAGCGGGCTAATAAAGGACTAGCTAGCTGCCACCCTGCTGATCGGTTCCATGATGTTTTGCAGCATCGTGTGGTTAATACGTTCTCACTTCCTAAAGGACATTTCTTTCTTTTAGATACCTTCAAGTTCCTAACTTGGTCCGTAGTTCATTTCCTGATCTCTCAGCTCTTCCTAAGAATGCTGATTTTGTTCCTGGAAACATTTTCTTCATTGAAAGGAGCCAAACTCTGGTCTCACCCAATGCCCTTAAACTATGTGTTGTACCACTTGGGTGGCAGATTTAGGAGAGGGAATTCCACAGATTTTACAGACGTCATCTATTGGCCCACCACACCAAAGCTCAGCTGGATAAAATATTTGAAAACGTGTCTCCTTCCTATCACCGGTCGACAAACTCCAACAAATTATATGCACATGTTTTGGAACTAGTCGTCTTTCAAAATGTTCTGGACTGAAACAGTATGAAAATGAAAATCCAGTAAAGAAAGTGGAAAAAAGCAGTCATGTTTTAAGATGTGGTTTGACTAAAGACTAAAGAACCCACAAACGTGACTGCAGAGGAAATGTGTTCACCTTCTTCATCTACAGCCAAGAAACTAGAACAGGAGCTAACCCTGACCCATACTGACCTCGTTGAAGGCAGCCAGGAGGCCAGACTTCTGGCTGGAGAGGCCGTATCGTCTCTCGATGGTGGAGATGGAGCTCTTCATGTAGCCCGACACCAACAGCTGCGCCAGCTGCAGCAAACTGTGGCAAAACACGAAGAACTGCAGACAGAAGAAGAAGAAAGATCAGAGAGTCAGGAAGCAGTGCAGGAAAGCCTGGGTGCGACATTTCATCAGATCAGGTTCATATTAAGAGTGCTGAGTGAAATCTGACTGATTAGAAACGTAATGCAGAAATAGCAACAAGCATCAACAACTGAGGCTGAAAAGCAGTAAAAGTGAGTGATTTAAAACTAAGTGAGTTCATCACAGTTTGGTAACACAATGAGTTCAGGGGAAATGTTTACACAATGGGAACAATACCAGGATGGCTCTCAGGATGGGAAGTTACTCCTCAGACAATTCTGATTTCTATGGATGGACTAAACTATGACCCACAACCTTCACTCAAGAGCTCAAATCAAAACAAGTTTGTTTAGTAAAACTGGCTCATGCGTTTGTATGTCACATCTGTCAAAACCCTTTACAGAGTTTCTGATCTGTTTTACACAAATCAGAAGTGAGTTCCTCAGTTCTTCTTCCTCACAACGTTCTTTTTACACGGCAGTCACAAGTCGTTTATTCATAATTGTCTACATGTTGCTGGTTGGTGCTACGTGTTCACCACTTAAAAAGGCACACATAATTGGGAAGCTATAACTATAAAATCATGGTTCAGTGTAAATTCCTGCTTGTTCTGTTTCCAGCCTGTATTTTGCAGGTTAAATTACTTTGTTTGTTAAAAGTTAAAAGCCAACAGAAATACACTCAGCTGTAGTTATTTTGTTCATATTTGGATGTCAAACACCAACCTTGATGCTGTTGAAGGGACTCCGGCAGCGGACGGCAGGTCGTGACACTGCAGCGTCGGGGTTCATGTTCAGGTCGCGGGCTCCCATGTTTAATTTCTAACACCTAGAAACTGAAGAGCAGAACAAAGCCTGTAAAAACAGTCTGTCACAAGTTAAACTACACTGATGGAGGATTTACTGCAGTCAGCAGTCAGACTTGTATTGCTTCCTGCTTGTTTAACACAGAGAACCAGATTCACCCCTAACCCCAACCCTCACCCTCACCCTAACCCCCACCCTCACCCCGACCCTCACCATGCACCACAGCTGAATTCATCCTGTGACAACACAACAGCACTTTCTAGACTAACCGAGTGCATGAATAATGTGTGTGTGTGTGTTGTACAGTTGACACAAAGAGAGAGAGTGAAAGATTAGGCAATATGATGAATGTGGTTTGGGTCAAAGCCAATAAGGAAAGAGAATGGGAGAGAGAGAGAGTGGGAGAGAGAGAGAGAGAGAGAGAGAGAGAGAGAGAGAGAGAGAGAGAGAGAGAGAGAGAGAGAGAGAGAGAGAGAGAGAGAGAGAGAGAGAGAGAGAGAGAGAGAGAGAGAGAGAGAGAGAGAGGTTTTATGAAGGTTGAACTCTCAACTCAAACTAATGAAGGCAGGTTGAGTTTTAACTGAGTTCATGTTTTAATAACCATCTGCTCTTCTACTTTCTACATCTCAGAGGGAAATATTGTACTTTGACTGTTATATTATCCATTGTGTCAAATCTTCATCTGCTGCAAATAAATGTAGTGGAGTAGAGAGGGATTAAACCACAACTTCTACTGTAAAACTACATCACTCATAATATGTGTGGAAGCTGTTGGAAGTTGTTGCGTTTAGCTGGATGTTAGTTTTACGAAGCTGCTCTCTGCTCTAATAAAATGTAATATTCAGCTCAATACATCTGATTGTTTTCCTCCAGTAACACGATAAGCCAAACGGAGGTATGACACCTCATGATCAGTTTGACCTCCTTTCTTTAAAATAAAATCACAGTGACACTTCTGTTTCCTGCTGTGATTGAATCTCTTACGGTAATGCAGAAACTTGCACTGCTGCATTTTATTTATTTGGCGTACGTAGCAGTGGTTCTAGTTTCATTTGCTGCTGCTGCTTATATTGGTCCTTTATGCAGCCATTGGTCGGCTTCAGGAAGCTTCTACGTGAACTAACTGTAGTAGCAGGATTTCACTTCTTTCTCTCCTTCTTTACTCCAAATGTCAAATCCATCCGTACATGCATGTTGGAGCTGAATCAAATCTGAGATACGAGAGTGAAACACCAGAGCAGACGTCTATTTGCAGGCGTGAGCAAAGGCCATCCATTGTTATCACAAGGAGGAAGTAAAGGTAACTCTGCAGGGTTGACACTCTGACTTTTGACTTACAGTTTGCATTCTTACACTATGTTCAACTATCTAACATCAGAACAGGCTATAAATAAGAGAAAAACACAGAAAGCATGATATGTAAGCTGCAGCTGTAGTTGAAGAGTCTGCAGACTGAGACACACCTACAGTATGAGCTACAACATGAGGTTTTACACTTTACTTTACAACAAACAAAGAACTGGATCAAGGCACTAGAGGAGAAGTCAGAGGATCGCCAAAGTTATTACAGTTCATCAATAAGGATAATATGAATATCTGCATAAAAGTGTCATAGCTAATAAAACCAAACCATCCAATAGTTACTAACTAAAGTGAGGGACATATGTTACCAAGACAACGGCAAGAACAACCAGGAATCCAACTAAAGCTTAATGTGAAAGAGATCCGGGTCAGAAACTACACAGAAATACTAACTTTTTCTACATTATGTTGGGTTTTATATCATATTAATATTTAGCAGGTATTTTTGGATTATCAAACAATGTCTTCACGTAAAGAGGACGAACAGAAGGTACGATCAGAGACACGATTAAATACTAAAATAATTCAACATTTAGAGACACAGAAAAGAGACAGAAAACAGCGAACCAGAAAAAAACAGTGAGGAAGAGAAAAAGTGGGAGTCTAACAGAGAAGATAAGCTGGAAGGAAGTAGTTCGTTATCAGTGGAGGAATGTCAACAGAATGAAAGCTTGTTGTTATTTTGGGTTTTATCTCTAGTGAGCTCACGCAAATCAGGTCGAATCCCTCACAAATCATCTCATGTGCTGCCTGCTGGAGAAAAATGGTCTGAAATAAAGACATCCATCACATCAACTCCTACTTTTGAAAGATGACAGTGCACATAGATGCAGTGGCTTTACTCCCTGTACTACCCCTTTACTACCCTGTTTAACTGTTGTTTGTTCTGTTTGTTCGGTTGTTTGTCTTTTATGTTGTTTGTTGCTGTTTTTTATGTATTTTCATTTTTTCTTCTGTCCAATGACAATAAAGACACTGATACTGAAATTGGTCGGCTCAGATGGATGGATGATAATGGATGGATGGATGGATGGATAGATGGATGGATGGTGGATGGATGGATGATGGATGGATGGATGATGGATGATAATGGATGGATGGATGGATGCATGGATGGATGATGGATAGATGGATGGATGGACGGACGGATGGATGGATGGATGATAATGGATGGATGGATGGATGGATGATAATGGATGGATGGATGATAATGGATGGATGGATGGATGCATAGATGGATGATGATAATGGATGGATGGATGATAATGGTTGGATGGATGTATGGATGATGGATGGATGATGATAATGGATGGATGGATGGATAGATGGATGGATGGATGGATAATAATAGATGGATGGATGATAATGGTTGGATGGATGTATGGATGATGGATGGATGGATGATAATGGATGCATGGATGTATGGATGATGGATGGATGGATGATAATGGATGGATGCATGGATGGATGGATGGATGAACGGACGGATGGATGATAATGGATGGATGGACGGACGGATGGATGGATGGATGATAATGTATGGATGGATGGATGATAATGGATGGATGCATGGATGGATGATAATGGATGGATGGATGGATGGATGATAATGGATGGATGGGTGGATGGATGATAATGGATGGATGGATGGATGCATGGATGATGGATGGATGGATGGATGATAATGGATGGATGGATGGATGCATGGATGGATGATGGATAGATGGATGGATGGGTGGACGGATGGATGCATGGATGGATGGATGATGGATGGATGGATGGATGATAATGGATGGATGGATGGATGGATGATAATGGAT
Organism: Scomber japonicus; assembly: GCF_027409825.1. Taxonomy (NCBI): domain Eukaryota; kingdom Metazoa; phylum Chordata; class Actinopteri; order Scombriformes; family Scombridae; genus Scomber; species Scomber japonicus. The sequence continues at coordinate 2,033,162 of NC_070590.1, forward strand.
GGATGGATGGATGGATGGATGGATGGATGGATGATAATGGATGGATGGATGATAATGGTTGGATGGATGTATGGATGATGGATGGATGGATGATAATGGTTGGATGGATGTATGGATGATGGATGGATGGATGATAATGGATGGATGGATGGATAGATGATGGATGGATGCATGGATGGATGGATGATAATGGATGGATGGGTGGATGGATGGATGATGATGGATGGATGGATGGATGGACAGATGATGGATGGATGCATGGATGGATGGATGAATGGATGCACATCAAACACTGTTTCAGTATCAGTTGTTCCATTGTGGGATTTTTCCATTTTTCCATCTGTTCAGTTATTGTCCATATTGATCAAGTTATATAATCACTCACTGTGGGAATGAACCAGGTATCTGCATAATCATCATTTCACTATTATACTAAAAATGCCCAACAATACAGTATGATGGCATTGCTGTTCAGACAGCATGAAGACATGAATGTATCAGAGCTCTAGTAAAACGGCCATAGTTGGTGTCATGTGTGAGAGATTGGTCAGAGTCAGGGCAGATAAGCTCCACCTCGGATGGGTATGACAGAGTGTGAGTCACAGATAGTCATTCAGTGTCTGCAGACCGGCCGCGGGTCACTTGTGTTCTGGACAGTAAATCTAATATTGCATTCAACTCTTCCTGAAGTTTCATCTGGCCATCCATCCATGCATCCATCCATGCATCCATCTATCCATCCATCCATCCATCCAACCATCCATCCTCTGTCTCTTATCCGGGTCTCATCAAGCTGAGCAGTGAAACCCAGACCTCCTTCTCTCCAGTTCTGCTCATCAGCTCCTCTTGGAGGATCCAAGCTGTTCCCAGACCAGCAGACCAGCAGAGATATGTAATCCCTCCAGTGTGTTCTGGGTCTCCACCTCAGCAGCTCTACTCCTAGCTTCCTCTGGTATCTGAACTCTAACTCTAACTCTAACGCCCAAACACTCTCCAGAGGAAACTCGTTTGGAGCCACTTGGACTCCAAACAAAACGAGACAAACGTTATGAAGAGAGTTTATCTAAGTTAGACTTTGCAAACAGCTTCAACCAGTAGCTCATGTGAGTGACTCAATTCATTTGTCAGTTAGTCATCTACAAAGTAAATCATCTCACTTGAACGAGTCTGTGACTGTCTGCTAAACCGCAGAGGTCACATCTCATCATGACTTACTGCGAGAATATTTCCCCAGAGACGATGAAGACATTTTATTAGTATTCGTAAGATTCTAGTTTTGTGTTTGATTTGGTTCACTGATAGTAGAATTAGAACTAGTGTTGAAATTGGGTTTTATTGTGAATCATCTAAACATGAGAGCCAATATCCAACTTATACAAAATGACTGTTCAATGTTTTACCTTTTTAAAAAAAAATAGAATAAAAAACAATTCAGTGTGAGTTGTACTTTTACTGGAGTGATCCTACAGTAATGTTTTGTAGCTTGCTCCATTACTACAGTTACTCTGCAGATGATACTTGTTTTTGTCTATAAAATCTAAATAATGATAACTATAATATAATAATGATGATAATTGCAGCTGTAACATATGCACAATGACTTAAGTAAAGGATCTGAATACTTGTTTAACTACAGAGTGCAGGGACACATGCGTCTGTCTGCTGTGACTGACAGTAAAGTAAAGCTCATTTCAGCTGTTTTATGTTCAGTAGTTTTGATCTTCAAAGTAACCAATAACTCTGCTCAGCTGTCACATAAATGTGGTGCAGTAAAAGTAGAATATTTCCCTCTGAATGAAGTAGAGAGTTGCATACTATGGAAACTCTCTAGTAGAAGCAACATTTATTCATGAACTGAATAAAACAAACCTGATTCCTTTACACAAACTGTTCACTAAGTTTTCACTGTTTGATTTAAGTTTGCAGAGAGGGAGAACCAGAAGCTGTCCTGCTTTACAGTCCAGCATTAAAGAAGCAGAGACTCTCATTAGTCTCATTAAAACCCCTGAACCGTCCCACAGAGAGAAGAGGAAAGTGATTTATCTAAGACTCACCGTGCAAGCTGAAGAGCTCTGCTCACTGTGTGTTTCCTTGTTTCGTCTGCTGCAGCTCAGCCTGTATGTGCTGTCTCAACCATCCAGCTGACAGACCTCCAGCACTGCAGGAGAGGAGGAGGAGGAGGAGCTCAGGCTGGAACTTGAACCCTGGTGTTGAATGCAGGTCTGAGTAAGAACAAGAAAAAGGAGGAGGAGTAGGCCTCAGTAAAGCCTGCAGACCCACGTGTATAATCTTACAACCTGAAACCAGATTTGTCTGTTTCAAGAAGGCTGGAGATTCTCAAGACACTAACTTTTATTTATTCACTTGTTTATTTATTCTAACAAACAACAGTCAGCTGTGTATATGAACAGTGAAGAGGTTTTCCATTCTGTAATCACTAAAAGATCTTTAAGTGTGCTTTAAGTTATGGATGTCATTTAAATATAGGTGATCAGCTTCTATTGAGCTTCATCAGTGTGAGTTAGTCATATCAGTGATGTCTGACACATGTACAGTCTTTTTAGCATCAGATTCCCTCTTAGTGTTTCCTGTTTCTCTGTGGTGGAAGTATAGTAACAAAAAGACTTTGCTACTAAAAACACTGTAACGTTGAAACATAGAAGATGAAGAAGAAGAAGAAGAAGAAGAAGAAGAAGAAGAAGAAGAAGAAGAAGAAGAAGAAGAAGAAGAAGAAGAAGAAGAAGAAGAAGAAGAAGAAGAAGAAGAAGAAGAAGAAGAAGAAGAAGAAGAAGACACTTATTGTTCATTTTAGCTCGTGATTGTTGAAAAACTGTGAACTTGTCCTTTAATTGCTGATTTATTTCTTTTTTACAGTTAATATTCTCCCTCCAGATAGATATAATGGAACATGAATCAAATATGAGGCAGGAAGGACAGAGCTCTGAAATAAAACTATAAATATGACAAACATCAGCTTTGTATCAGAACATACTGATTCTGCATAACTCTACTTTAATAATGCTAAAATTTAATAAATTCATTTCTGATACAAAACTCTGTAATGAACATCTTATAACTTGTTATTAAACAAAACAAAATCAAATATGTCTCTGTCTCTCTGCAGTAAAACATAAAGAATCAGAGCTGTAAAGGTGTTTCCTGTCTAGGATTCTCTGAAGGTTCAATGTTCTTCAAGCTTTTATTGTCATAATAAAAATAAACTGGATTGCATAATGAACTACAGTGATTGGCCCCTGAAAGCAGCACAGATAAAACATTAACAAAGATTAAAAATGTTTGAAATTAGAAAAGGATAATAAAACATAATGCAATAGAACAAAGTGCAAAATGCATATCTTATAAACATATGAATAGTATTTATATGTAACTTTTTTGACAGTATGTTCAAAATGAATGTAATATGTAAGTTATAGTGCAGAACAGGTAAAGACCATAAATAAATGACTGCTCAAAAATCACAGTCTTCTCTTCATCAGGACAAAACGCTGACGTGACTGTGAGGTTCAACATCTGGCTCTGTGGACCAACCATTGATGTCAAAGGTCAAAAGACAATCTGTGGTTTCCTGTCTGAGCTGAAGCTTCCTGTCTTTCTCTGAACTCAAGTCACTGAAGGTAAAAAGCCCCCCCAAAAAAGTTTGTTTCCTAATCTTTTAAGGTGTGACGTAAAAGGTGAGACATCAAAGTAAAACATGAAGAAAAGCAAAAGAGGATAAAAACACTAACGGTGGCAAGGAAACAAATACTGGAAATATCTAAAACAAAAGAAATGTGCAGAGATTATTTCATTTAATTATTACATAAATGCTAAATGAAGATAGAGGCAGCAGTTAAATAAAATAATACAACTACGTAAAGAACTAATAATAGACGTTTGGACCAGTTAGTGAGTAATGTTCATGTGACGGCAGCTGATGGTAAAAACACAGAGTCAGTGTGTTTTCTGACTTTTTGGGAACTTTCCTTTTGACCGTTGTGCAAGATGTCGACATGTTCAGTCTGTGGTTATGTGTGTGTGTGTGTGTGTGTGTGTGTGTGTGTGTGTGTGTTTGTGTGTGTGTGTGTGTGTGTGTGTGTGTGTGTGTGTGTGTGTGTTTGTGTGTGTGTGTGTGTGTGTGTGTGTGTGTGTGTGTGTGTGTGTGTTTTTGTGTGTGTGTGTGTGTGTGTGTAAACAGGCTGAGGTCAGAGCATCTAGAGCAACGCTACACTGATTTCTGGATGTTTAACGTGTATATAATTTAATTTTATTGCATGTTTGACATCTGAAAACATTAACAGCAGTAGTGATTTATTATGATAGAAACAAAAAATAACAAAACAGCATTAAACCAAAAGAAAAACCAAAAAGAAACCTAGATAAATATATTCGACAGCTCATTAAGTTTAACTGCTTTAACAGAAGTTTCACTCTTATTCACACACTGACTCAGACAGCAGTGACAGTGCCCAGTGTGTGTAATGAACGTGGTTAACCTGATAATACATACAGGCTGCAGTACCATTATAAACCACCAGATGGAGCTGCAGTACCATTATAAACCACCAGGTGGAGCTGCAGGCAAACCAAATGCTGCCTGACTGATAAACACTTCAGTTTGTATCATGAAGCATTTATATAGAAAATATACTGAAGAGAAAATATGACAGTTAAACTCACAACAATCCTCTCCTCTTTATCTTTATTCCTCCTTTCTTCCTCTTTTTCTCTTCCTCCCTCTTCTTCTTTCTTCCTCTTCTTCTCTTTCTCCCTCTTCATCTCTTTCTTCCTCTTCTCTTTCTCCCTCTTCTTCTTTCTCCCTCTTCTTCTCTTTCTCCCTCTTCTTCTCTTCCTCCCTCTTCTTCTTCTTCCTCCCTCTTCTTCTCTTCCTCTCTTCTTCTTTTTCTCCCTCTTCTTCTCTTCCTCTCTCTTCTTCTCTTCCTCCCTCTTCTTCCTCTTCCTCCCTCTTCTTCTTCTTCCTCCCTCTTCTTCTCTTCCTCTCTTCTTCTTTTTCTCCCTCTTCTTCTCTTCCTCTCTCTTCTTCTCTTTCTCCCTCTTCTTCTCTTTCTCCCTCTCTTTCTCTTTCTCCCTCTTCTTCCTCTTCCTCCCTTCTTCTTCTTCCTCCTCTCTCTTCTTCTCATTCTCCCTCTTCTTCTCTTCTCTCCCTCTTCTTCTCTTCCTCCCTCTTCTTCCCTTCCTCCCTTCTTCTTCTTCCTCCTCTCTCTTCTTCTCATTCTCCCTCTTCTTCTCTTCTCTCCCTCTTCTTCTTCCTCCCTCTTCCTCTCTTCCTCCCTCTTCTTCTCTTCCTCCCTCTTCTTCTTCCTCCCTCTTCCTCTCTTCGCGATATTTCGATGATGTTTAATCTAATCTTTAAACTAAAATGATCCACATCCAGCAGTTACTGATCAACATCATCATTCATTAGGATTCATGTTTCTGTCCAACCGGCTGAATGTGAAGTCCAATAACCCTTTCATGCATGAATTATGATGATAACCTCAGTCAGGATTTTTTTCGTTTCTCTTTAGGCATGAAAAAACAGATTTGAACTTCATTTTTTCCTTCACCAAATGATGTACTATTACATTATGATAACATAAATCAACTGATCCTACAACCAAAAACATTACTGCAGGTTTAGTGGTAGTGTATGGGATGACACACAAATGTCCACTGTGGTGGCTGAAGTGTAACTACGTCATTAAAATCCTTTCATACATAAGAAAACAGCTTTTGAATAGCTGTCCACTGCAGTGACCACTATGCATGAAAGGGTTAAAAAAAGAAACACTTATTCTTCTCTTCAGGTCCTTCTGCTGAGTTATTATATCCCATACCTGCCAAGCCTGTTCTACTGACCGGTCAGCCACATCTGGGTGTTCATATCTACAGTAAATACAGTCAATGCTCACTTCATATGGATGAATTTAGCATTTCATAAACAACAACATCTCATTTAATTTCTCATTTCAACATTATAACAATGACTGACTGCTGTGTGTCTGGAGTTCATTTAACACATGCAGACAGTTACTCAAACATTTCCTGATTCCATTTTCAGTTTTCTCTTTTGTTCTTTTGAAGTGTGTTTTTTGTTTGCTTCACATATTAATAAAACTAGATTTAAGAGGTGATTCATTTCATTTGATTTTAGGTTTAATATCGATGGAAGGAGTTTGAGCAGTAACATAAAGTTTCCCATCGCGTTTCTCTTTTCTCTTTAATCAGAACAGCTGGATGTTTAGTCTCATAATGAAGGGTTAGGGTTAGAGTCACATCTGCTGGTAGTGAATCAGATCACACACACACACACACACACACACACACACACACACACACACACACACACACACACACACACCCACACACACACACACACACACACACACACACACACAAACATACAAAGCAGCTGTGTGTGTGTTTGTGTGTTTACATCCAAACAAATCACAGCATGATCACAGTCCATCTCTAAACCTTTTAGTGGATGCTGCTTCAGTTCACATCAACAATAAAAACAGACTAAACACATGAAGTTAAATCTGGAGAGACACCTGAAAGCTTTGCAGGACAGAAACCAGAACTCCTTCAAATCTGAAGTGGAGCAGGCTGAAAACCTTCTGATACAGTAACAGTTTGAATAAACACTAAACAGGCTGAAAGTGTGTTTGAGGATGTTTGTAATGACTAATGTTCACTCATTCAGTGGGTCAGCTCCCATTAAAGGTCCAGTCTGTACATTTTAGTGGCATGTAGCAGACAGCGAATATATAAATCATCATCAAACCCATCATATTGTCTATGTAGATAATAAACAATAAAACAGATCATGCAAATAAAAGATCCAAGGTAAAAAATAAAGACAATATAGAATAGTTAAATAACACTGAGGGGCCCAAACAGCAAAGGCCTGGTCCCCTAGTGACATGTGGACTTATAGGAACCAACAGTAGGGCCCTGATGGAGGATCTCAGGCAGCAGTCAGCAAATCATGAATAGAAAGCAGGAGCCTGACCATTCAATGCCTTAAAGACCAACAGCAAAATCTTAAAATCAATTCTAAAATTGACAGGTTTTCAGTGAAGCTCAGCAGACTTGGAGTAATGTGATCTCTTCTCTTAGTAACTGAAAGCTTGACTGCAGTGTTTAAAAATAAATAAATAAATTAGATTGTTGAATTAAGTGAGAACACTGTATTTCACACACTGCTGAGAAGTAAAACACAAAATGTTAACTTGTGAACTCTGGAAACTTTTGTGACATCATCGTGTTGTTTGAAGATCTGCGTGTTTGTTTGTTGTTACGAGTTCGTTGTGCTGTTGCATGTTGGGAGCTCAGGGGACGACGCTGCCCTCTAGTGGCCCTCCAGTTTCATCATAATGAGTGTTAATGCTTCTGAAACAAATGCGATCATTAACGAGGTCCACTGTGAGCTGCTTCCTAACAAAACTCTTATCAACAGTCTCTGATGGTAATTAACCCTCTGGGAGCAAAGAGGATACATGTTTATCAGTGAGTAATGAAAGCTCCTGGGATTCACTGATGATCCTCTGACTGCATCACAAAAAGTCTAACAAACTGACCGACCCCCCCCCCCCCTCCTCCCCCCCAAAGGAAGTCCACCGTGCTGTCAGTCCATTTTAGTGGCCAAACTGTGTAATTACAACTTCAAGGTGTATCACATGATGCACCACACAGGCCCAAGAAGCATTTTTCCTACACACATACATTAATTTGAGAATCACAAAAACTTAACAAGGAGCCAGCTGAAAGTTAGCCAGCAGAAGTCTCTACTGAATAGAATATAATGCCTTTAATGTCATTGTACATTAACATACAAAAAAAACTGTACCCCATTTACTGAGCATGCTCTATGCGCTCAAAAATTAAAAAAAATATTGTGGCTGCATGTGCCAACAGTCTCATGGCAGTTTGTGAAATAGTCTACAGATTTGTGCACGATTTGGACACGAAGTTTACTTTTGTGACACGAAGCCTGAACAGAAGCAGAAGCTCTCTCTGCTGTCAACTATACATAACTATGTAAAATGATTATGAACACTGATCATAATGATTTATAAACACAAAGTAATTGGGAAATCATTTTAGTCCTGTATAAATGTAATTTATGGCAGACACGGTTGCTTTGGTGTCATTTTGAGCTGTGCTTGTGTGAGAACGCTGTTTTTCTCCAGAGAGAGCGAGCGGCGCCATGTCCGTTGCCCCCTGAACGCCTCACTGCAGCTTTTAATTCAATTAAGCTGCTGGTCACTGAGAGGACACCTGGGAGCTCTGAGGCCACGGAGACGTTCATTACAGCCCATATACGGCTCCAATGAATCCTAGTCACCTCCTGAATCATGCTGTTTTTGCCACCGAGGGAATTAAACACTGAAGCAACTTTAACACTTGAAAGGTCAAAGGTCAAGCTTCTGAGAAGAATTCCTGCAGATATGGTCTGCAGTAACAAATGCATCTAAAGGAAGACAACAGCCGCAGATGTTTAAACATATCAAACAAGTTTTATATTTTACATCATTATATTTTTCCAGCTGTAACTTTTGTCACATCCTGTTTGAAGTTTCTGTTGCGTTTTAGTTCCTGTTTTATTTTGAAAGGTTTTCTCCTTGTGTGTTTTCTGTTGCTTTTACTTCCTGTGTTTTCCTGCCTTAGTTGATTTCCTGATGTGTTTCACCTGTGTCCTGTAATCACTCCTTGTATTTAAGGTTTGGTTTTCGGTTCAGTCCCTGTTGGATCCTCTGTGTTATTTAAGCTTGTTTTGGTTCTGTTTGAGTTCCACCTGTTTTGAGTCAGTCTGCTTTCTCCAATTCTGGTCCTGAGATCTTGTTTTTCATGCTCAAGCTACAATAATGCTTCGTTCAGCTCCTGTCTACCTGCTAGTCCAGTTATTTCCCACCTCAGCATGTTTCCCACTGTTGTGTGTGTAAAAAGTCATATAAAGCCTTTTCTGGCTCCAGGGGTAGCTGATGGTGTCACTTTGAAAAGTTTAAACATATGGAGATGTGGAGTTAGAAGGAAGTGAGGTTTCTGGACTTCTGTATCTCCTCATCTCTGCTGGAGGTTAGCAGCTCGGCTACGTTAGCCGCTACTAGCATACCACAGAATAATCTCCTATAAGAACTGTTGGAGGTCCAGTTGCATTGTGGGTTATGAAGGATTTAACTAGGAAGAACAATATGTTGAATAAAAAAAGAAGAGATTTTGATCTCTGTGGAGAACTCAATTAATTAAAGTGAAGACATCGAACTAAATCTGCTCCAAGGTTTTCTGTGTCAGTGTAGTTAGTTTACAGTAATTCAATTTAACACAACGTTAATTAAAATGTACAACATGTGAACATCATATAAACTTATCTGACAAAAGTTTGCAATTAGTCAAACTACTAAACTCATTTAAATGCATTGAACTGGACTTTTGTGGCCCCTGGAGTCCGGGACAGTTGCCCTTTTCTGTCCAGCTGGTGATATATCCGTACCTGGATGGCTTGTACTACAAATTCGAAATGTAGTTTTAAAGATGGCCCAAAAACATTTCTTTCTGTACTTATTCCAACTCAGAGTAACAGATTGTTCAGAATGTCTTCCTGTGCACTTAGTTAAAGGTTGAGAGTGAGAATGCAGAAAGAAAGATTTATAATTATTAGATAAATAAGAATAAAAAATAAAAAAATGTAAAGGGAGTTTGAAGAAACTAATAATTATTATGTCATTCCTTGATCGCTGAAAGTTGTAGGGAAGGGTAATGATGTTAGAATTCCTTAAACCCTCTGAGCCGTTATTTCATGTTATTTGTTGAGTTTGAAAAGAGAGACGCAATTTAGTTCAGCTGGTGGGACGTTGAGGTTAGCTGAGACTTCCCTGCAGGCTTCTTTCTGCCTCATGGTATTAATTAACAAACTGTCACTGTAACAACAGCAAGCAAACATAGTGGTGAAACAGTGAGGTCATATTTACATGACATTACTGAGCATGACAGGCCCCATAGGCTTCACAACGCAATAATGAAATTTGTTGCAACAAGTTAATTTCCTCTTAGCTCATGAGCATGAAATACTAACCTCATATCAAATAGCCAAAATCTTACATCACTTGATATCTGGTGCAAAACTTAAATCATTCTCTTTAATCATTCTCTTTGCCAGATAACAACAGTACTGAACCTCGCCTAAAGTCCCCAGACTGAGGCTCCATCTCCACATCGTGAGAAAAGCAGCCCACTGACCATTCACACAAAAGGGTGTGTCAGTTATTTAACCATCGCCACATTCGTCAAATACTTAGATAACACTGTCACACATGTAATACTCAATAACTCTCTTGCTGAAGCTGCATGAAACAAATAAGTAGAAGCTTACAAAATGAGGTAATTCTTCTCTGGACAGCGCAATAAAGGTAGATCTGTGTATGAGCAAATACAGTATGGACATCAAACCTTCCTATGTCCGGTCCAGGGATGGAATTTAAAAATCTACTTCATTTAACTTGGATTTTTTACCAATAAGCACAGACACATCTAGGTATTCCAACTGTAAACAAGGCCCATTTATAGCTAAACACGTCCATATGGTCTAAGGTGGATATGGGACACTGTTGAACACATACTGTTTCTAAGAATATGGACCATCACCTCCCTGGTGTGGAAGGAGCAGGAGTTAGTGCAGAAGTTGGAGCGGTACCATCTAAACATAGTTGGGATCACCTCTATACACAGCAACGGTTCTTGAGCCAAACTCTTGGAGAGAGGTTAGGGTTAAGCCTTGTCTTTTCTGAAGTGGTGAGACATGTCAGCCAGTGTGAGGGCATTTATGAGCCCTCGGCTTGTCCCCTCATGGAACAAGAGAGTGGCCTACTTGCCTCTAGATGTTGCAGGGAGAAAGTCTAAGACTGCAGATTGTAGATATGCGCCGAACAGGTCAGAGTACTTGTGACTGATTATTGTGGAGAAACTTGTGGGGAGTGCTGCAGGGGTATGAAGTATCAGGGCTGTTGCTATGAACCATTCATTCCTTTATAACCAGAATGAGGGCTGTGTCCACATTCTTAACAGGAAGCCAAATACATGCTCAATGGGCTCTGCCTTAGCGGTCCCTGTCACTGATTCTGTTTGTTAATGGACAGGATCTCAAGGCGCAGCTGAGGGGAAGAGATAGGGTAAGGAACTCAGACATATAGAGGGCGCTCAGAGTAGATGCAACGAAAGAGGGTGGTCTAGGTATCTGATTAGGATGTCTAGGTTAGGGTGATCCAGTAATGTCCAAATTGGTAGGAGACCCCCATACTTCAAATGCGTACGCAAACCCCTGCAAACTCACACACTGCAAAATAAATGGTAAATGGTAAATGGACTGTACTTATATAGTTGTTATGACCACTCAAAGCACATTTACCCTACGTTGCAGACAAGGGAGTCAGATAAGAAAAGACATATTGTTCTGGAGGGCATGGACCAACAACATGAAAATGGACAAGTATTTGAAGATTCTGGAAATACCTTCAGAAGAGCAGACAGCTCTGGGGTTTTCATACATCCCAGAGTATTCCATCTTTGACAGAAAAGCATGCTTAGTACTAATAATAGGCTGATCAGGTTCCCAAGAAATAACTTTGAAGGATAGAAGTGACATAAGTAACCTGTCAGAAGGAAGAGCATTATGCCAGTTGTGAAATTTAAACTTCTAAATTAATAATAAGTGAATGCAGCCACATACTGACTTTCTTTCAGCAATGCTGACTGTGTGGTGTTAAAATTATATACAATGCTCATTTCTTACATTTGATTGACAAAACTACAATCACTGCCAACCTTCATTAGTCAAACATGTCCATTGACGTGACTGCTGGCATTGTAATACCTCCCAGATGACTAAATCTCTTTATAAAAACTGCTACAGATTGCGATCTGGCAGACGGTTGGCTTGTAGGTATCCGGTGACTGCAGGTACTACAAGAGAAACAGAAGGTAATATACAAATGTTCTAATTATTATACTTATACTTTCTGTAGTTATAGCTCTGTCTTTTCTGTCTGATCACTGAGATTTACAACAATATCTATATGACAAATAATGTGATACATGTGACAAATCAGCACCTTCCCCTTTTGTTTCTTTTGTTTCAGGTTGATGGAAAACTACACAATCAACAGCTTGACCCTCGAGCTGGAGGGGTTGAAGGTCACACAGGTTTCCATGTACCCTGTCTTTTTCTTTTTCTTGTTCTCTTACATAATTATTATAATAGCTAATGTCGGCATTGTTGTCCTAGTTTTCATTGACCAAAGCCTCCACCAGCCCATGTACCTTCTTTTTTGCAACCTGCCAGTCAATGATATTGTAGGGAATTCGATCATGGTGCCTCGTTTGCTTTCAGACATCTTGCTGCCTCCCTCTGAACGCCTCATCAGTTATTATGAGTGTCTAGTCCAAGCTTTTACCACACACATGTTCGGCACCACTTCTTACACTATACTCATGATTATGGCCTTTGACAGATATGTTGCCATCTGCAATCCACTGCACTATGCTGCCATAATGACCAACAAGATGGTGATCAAGCTGACAGTTTCTGCCTGGGGAGTGGCCTGTGTTTTAGTTGGGATTCTGCTCGGTCTGACCATACGGCTGAACCGATGTGGGACTCGGATAACAAACCCATTCTGTGACAATGCCTCCCTGTTTAAGCTCTCCTGTGAGAATGTGTTTATTAATAATGTCTATGGCCTCACTTTCACTGTAGTCCTGTTTACAGCTTCTATAGGCAGCATGGTTATCACCTATAGTAAGATTACAGTTGTTTGTTTGACGAGTAAGAGTAAGTCTTTGAACAGTAAGGCCTTGAAGACCTGCAGCACTCATCTCTCTGTTTATTTAATTCTGTTTTTGAGTGGAATGCTAATCATAGTACTGCATCGCTTCCCTCAGTACTCAGACTACAGAAAAATCTCTGCAATTTTGTTTCACATCATCCCCGGCAGTTTGAACCCGATTATTTATGGTGTTCAGTCAAAAGAGATACGAAAATTCCTGTCAAAATTGTTCCAGCCCAAAAAGGTTTTGTCATCATCATAATGTTAATACAGTGATTTTTTTTTCATAATCATCATTTTGAAGATTAAGTTTGCTTATATTGTTTTTCATGAACCTATTTCTTTTTTATGAAACACTTTGAGCTGCATATTTGCATGAAATGTTAAAAACAAACAAGTATCATTATTATTTTAATTATGAAATGGACGTGGATGGGTCGAGTATCTGCTAATACATTATCAATAGTAGATTCTGGACCTTTCTATTTAATATTTTCACCAGAACTTAATCAATTTATTGCAGTAATTTAAGTTGTAATGTCTGTTTTGAATAGTTTTTCTGTAATATACATTTTATTGTGAGTTTGATGAGTTCCACTGTGTAAGCCTTTTGCTTCTTGGCCTCTCCTGTCACATCTGTTTCACTTTTGTTATCTGTTATGCTGTTGATAAAATAAAACAAAAGTTCACCTTTAACCACTACTGTAAAAGGAAGTTAATTCATTTCAACATCAACAAAGTTCATAACATTTACTAACTTAAAATCAGGATACAGAGATCACACAAACCCACTATTCATAAAATCACATATGCTGAAATTTTTGGATCTGGTCAAATTCAGAACGGCACAAATAATGTACAAAGCGAGAAATAACCTATTGCCAAAAAACATACAAGGAATGTTTTGTGAAAGGGAGGGGGGATATAATCTAAGGGGAGACCTAAATTTAAAAAAACCAAAGGTCCGAACAAATATGAAAAGCATGTGCGTATCGAGCTGTGGGGTGACTTTGTGGAACAGTCTGGAGACAGAAATAAAACAAAGTGCAAATATAAATCTGTTTAAAAAAAGGTACAAAGAAATATTTTTAAACAAGTACATGGAAGAGGAAGTCTGTTAACGGAGGACAATGAGGGATGAGGTACAGGGATGGAGGTGTTTAAGTGACTCAGGTGCACGTTGGTTGGATGTGTGTGTATGTATTTATGTTTGTACATAAGTATGTCTATCTATGTATGTTTGTGTACATGTGTGGATGTGGATGTAAATATGGGGATGTGTATATATGCGTGTATGTATGTATGTATGTATGTATGTATGTATGTATGTATGTGTGTATGTATGTATGTGTGTATTTTTGGTGGAGGAGGTTGAGAAATGTGGCAATGATTTGTGGTGTTGATAACAGTGGGTATGGATGTGAATGTTGACATTGCATTTGGTGTTGGTAGGAAATTGTAGGATTTTGTGATTTGATTGGGAACTGGCAAGCACTGATTTGAGAGGTGGGGGTGGGATTCAATAAGTTTTGACTTCTTCCCACTCCATTTCCAATGTGGTTGACAGTGCATTATATTTTCTGTCGGGTGTAGGTTCACTATTTTCGGTGAGAACATTGTGCTTTCATTTTTTATGTTAAAAAATTAATAAATAAATAAAATTGCTATGTCACTACAGTCACTGAATTGGATTGGATTTTGAATTCTTTACAATAAATGTACATAAAACACCCCACTTTTTTTCTCTCAAAACTAGCAGAGCTTTCAAAAGTTATACTGAACTCTATAGCCAGAACTCTGAGACACATTTACTGACTGACATTCACTGACTGTCAAAGGTCTGCTGGGTTTCTGACCCTTTCCTGCAGAGACAGAGTCGGACAGTAACTGCTCATGACTGATCTAATACAAAGTAAAATGATCTTCAGCTGCAGTTTGTTCAGATCTCTGTCACACACTTATCCTTACTGAAGGTCTTACTATACATCAGAGCGAAAAGAAAAGGCCAACCACTGTGTGTTCTGAATGGACCCATACTGTCCACCAGGCCCTGAGGCACTCAGTGAGGACTGGGTGGATCTCAATCAGTTGAATCAGGCTGGTGTATTCTTCAACTTGTCAGTGACCCATTACCAACATCCCATTCAGACTCACATACCATCGGGTGCTTCACAATACTGTCACTAATTCTGTAAAAATGTAAATGTCTAGCCCTCCTTCAGAAATAAATGGATGCACAATGTTTGACTGTTGAATGAAATCAAAAAATGATTGACTGATCAGCACGATCATGAAATTATTGTGTCAAAAACGTATACAAGCAAACCCCACAAATATTTAGTGGTTTTTACAGCATATACAAATGGTAAATGTTAAATGGACTACATTTATATTGCACCTTCCAGCATTTTACACTACAGGCCAAAAATCACTGATGGCCATGCAAGGTGAGTTTCTAATCATTCATGGATACAGTCACAAACCGGTGGTGCAGGCTTTGGGGGCAATTTGGGGTATAGCATCCAAAGACACTTCGTAATGTGGACTGGAGGAGCATGATAACAATATGTAAAAAGTCAGTATCAACAGTTGCCAAGTAACCGTTGACCTGTCAGCATGTGATGCAGCTGATGGCCACTGATACAACATATAAAAGTGTCTGCTGGTTCAGTTCTGATCTGGGTGGAGGGTGGGTCATGTTGCTGAGACTAAAGTTGACAGAAACTTCCTCAGCTGCTGTTTCATTGTGTTTATGTAAATGTAATTGAGCTGTATGTTGTTGTGCTGTACACAGCAGAAACATTTACATTTTGTTATGAGCAGACATATCCTTCATTTTCTTGAGTAGTTTAGAAATGAGTGCTTGTTGAAGGAGGATGTGTTAAAAATCTGATCTTCTACCTTAAAAACATTTTACATAAACTGATCTCGAAGCTGTTTTAAAAGGCTGATTTGTCACACAGCTAGATCTCTGTCATTTCTACATTCACTCTATTACAGTGAAGGTGAACAGAATCATGTTTCTGCAGCTCACCGCAGTGAAAAATGACAGCAATGTGTCTTTGTAAATGATGTTACTGTTACTCTGGATAAGAATAGTGCTCATTTGTAGAAATTACATTCAGTAAAATCTGTTCACAGTACAGCTGGGACATTGTTCAATTCTTTAAATGTCATTTAAAGTGAGTGCAGAGGCACTTTAAACTCACAAAGTCAGCTCAGGGTACAAATCTTTTGTTAACGGAGATGTTATTCTCATTTTGATTAGGAAATATTTCAGATTCTCTTCATTAAAAGTAAAGTTCAGTTATCTTAAAACAAAAGTCACATGCCCATATGTACAAGTGTTATTGGTCACTGTAATTGTCTTTCAAGTTCATGCTATCTGTGAAGTCATCTCTTTTTAAATGTTGGTGTAAATTTGTGAATGTGGGTATAGTTTTAGGAAAATATGAATCTATTCTATAAGGTATTAACAGAGTCTCAAATCTATGTGAAATCTTAATGCTTTTCCTAATCTTTAAAGATATGGAAAACCAGACTGTAAGTAAGGATATCCTTCTCCTGGAGAGGTTACAGGTCACCTCCCAGTCTTCCACCACTGCCTTCATCCTCCTCCTCCTCGTCTACATCTTCATCTTGGTGTCCAACCTTGGTCTAGTGGCCTTGATCTTTAGGACCAGGAGCCTCCACCAGCCCATGTATCTGCTCTTGTGCAACATGAGTATTAATGATGCATTTGGGGCCACGATAGTTATACCTCATGTACTCAGAGATATTTTAATATCAAACTCAGAGCGTTACATTCATTACTTCTGCTGTGTCATTCAGGGCTTCTGTGTTCATTTCCATGCAAGTGCTTCTCACAGTGTGCTTATGATTATGGCTTTTGACCGCTATGTTGCAATCTGCAACCCCCTGCGATATGCCACCATCATGACCAACAGGATGGTGGTGAAGCTGTCGGTTGCAGCATGGGCTGTAGTCTTTATCATGGTGGCGATCCTTGTGGGGCTCAGCGTCCGGCTGTCACGCTGCAGGCGAGTTATACTCAACCCCTTCTGTGATAACGCCTCCTTGTTCAGCCTCTCCTGTGAAAGCCTGATCATCAATCACATCTATGGCCTCGGCTACACGGTGGTCCTGCTGGGTTCCTCCATGGGAAGTGTGACTCTCACCTACTTAAAAATTGCTTATGCTTGTTTGCGTAACAAAAACAAGATTTTGAACAGCAAAGCGCTGCAGACCTGTGCCACCCACCTGGCTGTTTACATCATCCTGCTGGTGTCTGGCTTCATCATTGTCATCCTGCACCGTTTCCCTCAGCTGTCAGGCCACAGGAAGGTGGCATCCTTCCTGGGACATGTTGCCTTGCCTACCCTGAATGCTGTTATCTACGGGCTGCAAATTAAAGAGGTCAGGAAGACGATCAAGGCCGTGTTCAACAATAATAAAATATCTCTGATGAATGTAAAATGATACACAGAAAGATGAGCAAAAGGTACATTTTTTACACAGAATGCTCAAAGAATATAAAAATAATCATTGCTTTTATGGTACTATCACTGGTACTTTCAAAATTCAGCAACTGTTGAACTGTTGGCCATATTATTATCATTATTCTTGTTCAATAAGGCCTGAACATAGTTTTGTTCATCACTTAGTTCTTACTCAACCTTACTAACTTTAATGTGGGCCTGGTGTAGTTAAAGCATGTGCACTGTATGGGAAATACAAACAATACAATTAAAATAAATATACACTCAAGGAGAAAAATGTGGTTTGATATTAAACTCTTCAGACTCTTAAAAGTCTGAATGATTAGCCTACTCATGTTCCATGTAAACACCATGTAATGGATATATCGTGATAATCGTAAAAATGATAATAATAATAATAATGATAATGATCCTACATTTAATTTGTACCGTACTTTTTATTCATTGTGAAACTCAAAGTCCTGTGGTATTAACAACATATAACACACAACATAAAGAAAACAGTAATAAATTAAGATGTTAAAATGTAATAACTTTTTTAATATAAAAGCTTTCAGGCCTTTTATATTAGAGTCTCTGTGTTGCACTCAGACAGTTAGGACGGCTTGTCCACAGGTGTGGTGCAGTGTAGAAATGTTTTTGAGATGGTAGAAATAAGTTTACTATTTTCATTTATGATGAAAGCCAGAGAGGCCTAATATCCTGGGATACTACTGTACACAGTAGTTGAAGAAAATGAACTAAGAAAATATCTTCACTTAAGTTGAAGAAACTTAAAAACTCAATTGGTTCTTTGGCTATAAATAAAAAGTTTAGAAGGTTTGGGGACATCCAGCTTTGGAGGACATAATGAGTTAGTGAACTTTTTTTCACGTCAACTTCCTTGTAACAACTTTTTGTTGTTTTCTGCATATTTGTCCACCAACAAGTGGCTTGAAAGGTTTGACTCAAAAGGAGCGTCCTGGCTCCTGTTGATAAGACCAAAATGTTTTACACTGAAACCAACTAACCAACCGACCAGTCAATGTGTTTGTTTTTAAGTGGAAAGAGAATCAAAATTCATGCCTGATTAAAACTGAGTCTTTACATCCATCCATCCGTCCGTCCATCTTCTGCCACTCACAGGGGCAGCAGCATAAGCAGGGAAACCCAAACTTCCCTCTCCCCAGCCACTTCATCCAGCTCTTCCCAGGGGATCCCGAGGCGTTCCCAGGCCAGCCGAGAGACATAGTCTCTCCAGCGTGTCCTGGGTCTTCCCGGGGTCTCCTACTGGTGGGACGTGCCCTGAACACCTCACGAGGGAGGCGTCATAACTAGATGCCCGAGCCACCTCATCTGGCTCCTCTCAACACGGAGGAACAGCGGGTCTACTCCGAGCTCCTCCTTGATGACTGAACTTCTCACCCTATCTCTAACGGAGAGCCCAGCCACCCTACAGAGGAAGCTCATTTTGGCCGCTTGTACCCACGATCTTGTTCTTTCGGTCACTACCCCTGAGGTCACCAAACCGGATCCCCTCAACCTCCTGGCGTCTAGAAATCCCGTCCATAAAGATTATTAACAGGATCGGTGACAAAGGGCAGCCCTGGCGGAGTTCAACCCTCACTGGAAACAAGTCCGACTTATTACTGGCAATGCGGACCAAGCTCTGACACCGGTCATACAGGGAACAGACAGCCCGTATCAGGGGGTCCGATACCATGTACTCCCGGAGAACCCCCCCCACAGGACTCCCAGAGGGACACGGTCTTATCCAAGTCCACAAAACATATGTGGACTGATTAGGCAAACTCCCATGCACCCTGAAGGACCTTGCAGAGGGTGTAGAGCTGGTCCACAGTTCCATGACCCACACGAAAACCACATTGCTCCTCCTGAATTCAAGATTCGACTATCCCACGGACCCTCCTCTCCAGCACCCCTGAATAGACTTTACCAGGGAGGCTGAGGAGTGTGATCCCCCTATAGTTGAAACACACCCGCCGGTCCACCTTCTTAAAAAGAGGGACCACCACCCCAGTCTGCCAATCCAGAGGCACTGCCCCCGATGTCCACGCAATGCTGCAGAGTCGTGTCAATCATGACAGCCCCACAACATCAAGGGCCTTTAGGAACTCCAGGCGGATCTCATCCAACCCCAGGGCCCAGCCACCGAGAAGCTTTTTGACCACCTCGGCGACCTCAGCCCCAGAGATAGGAGAGCACACACCCGGGTCCCCAGGCCCTGCTTCCTTACCGGAGGGCGTGTCGGTGGGATTGAGGAGGTCTTCGAAGTATTAAGTATTTTTTCCACCAATCCACAACGTCCCGAGTCTAGGTCTGCAGCGCACCGTCCCCACCATACACAGTGTTGACGATGCACTGCTTCCCCCTCCTGAGATGTCAGATGGTGGTCCAGAACCTCTTTGAAGCTGTCTGGAAGTCGTTCTCCATGGCCTCACCGAATTCCTCCCATGTCCGGGGTTTTGCCTCAGCGACCGCCGCAGCTGCCCTCCGCTTGGCCTGTCGGTACCTGCCTGCTGCCTCCGGAGTCCCACAGGCCAAAAAGGCCTTATAGGACTCCTTCAGCTTGACGGCATCCCTCACCAGCGGTGTCCACCAGCGGGTTCGAGTACTGCCGCCAGGACAGGCACCGACCACCTTACAGCCACAGCACCGGTTGGCTGCCTTAACAATGGAGGCATGGAACATGGCCCACTCAGACACAATGTCCCCCGCCTGATAAATATTGTCACCCCTGCCCAGCGCCTCTCACCAGTGGCAACTCCAGAGTGGAACAGAGTCCAACCTCTCTCAAGAAGACTGGTTCCGGGCCCCATGGGTGCAGGCCCGGACACCAGGTGCTCGCCACTGAGCCCCACCCCCAGGCCTCGCTCCGGGGGGGGGGGGGGGGCCCGGTGACCCACGTCCGGGCGAGGGAAACGGAAGACCATATATTGCACTCGTCATAAGGGGTCTTGTGAGCTACGCTTTGTCTGGTCTCTCCCCCCGGACCTGTTTGCCATTGGTGACCCTACCAGGGGCATAAAGCCCCCGACAACAGAGCTCCTGGGGTCAATGGGACAAGCAAACCCCTCCACCACGATAAGGTAGTAGCTCCAATCCAATATGCCATAAAAGATACACATATACAGCACTGCAGCAGAGTGAGGTATAGTCCCCTAGGTTTATTTCCATAGTACTGAGTGCACCTATTACCGTAATGCCTGGCTTGGGCATTACCACTTCATTACCGTAACACCTGAAAGTGGGTGAGTGGAGGTCTTTAGGCCTACAGAGCTCCAAGTGGCCGGGAACATTAATGTCTGGGGAATCACAGGTTGCTCAGTTACCTTTTAAAAAGTGTTGGCCAGTTCACTCCTGGTCTGACTGGAAGAGGTTCACGTCAAGACAGGTAAATCAGACACGTACACTCATATTGTCTTACAATCATGTTTCTCACTGAACATTGAATGTATTGCATCGGATATGTCAAACATTTCACTGCAATAAAGATTGTTTGAAGTAACATTTAAATGATGTTGTTGAGCTGCTTTTTATTATAATTTTATATTTGTACCATAGAAAGTATGAATATTAATTGTTTGGCTAAAAACCTTTGACAGTGCAATCAAAATATGGATGAAAAATTTTGCCAAGATTAATAAAAAAAAAACATGAAACGAGGATCTGTGAGGTATATTATTCCTTACTGAAATACATTTTAACAACAGCATGTTAGACTGTTTATGGAAATGTTTTTAACCTTATTCAGTCTTACAAGTAAGTTGTGAGTCATAGTTATATGAAGTAGTGTGTTTTAAGGATATCAGTTTTGTTTGGGTGAAGCAGGCACAGCTGCCTGATTTATAAATACTGATATTCACCGCCTGCACAGGAATATTGGCTTTCCAGAAGAACAGTGTGACTTAATGTTTTTCTTCTTGTTTTTACTTCAAAGACAGATTGAACGTTGGCTTAATGACTACGATAAAACATGTTTTATTTGGATTAAAGCAAAGAGTTTCATAATACAAATATTATATAAATAATTATATTGATGATTATATTTCAAACCGTCATGTGTGGTAGTATGATTTTGAGCAATCTCTCAAAATCATCACAACTGTGATTTTTTACACAGTCACAGTACTGAGACCAAATCTTTTTTATTTCAGCCTCTAAAAGTGAACTGCTGCTGTTCAGTGGCAACCAAAGATCAGATGGGGTCAAATTAACAGAACTGCAAATGTGAATGTTGGAAGTTTGAAAAGCTGAGTTAATGAAGTAAGAATGTATAAATTAGTCTCAGAAACTTGAGAAATAAACAAATGTGTAGATTAACATTAAAAGAACAAATGTGAGAAGACATCTGCATGCTCTCTTTTCAGGTCACTGCTACAATCTTAAAGACATTGGTGTGATTTCAGTGTAATTTGCGATTTTTGTCATTTGATGACTATATTATACAGTATGTAAACACATATGATCAAAGTAAAAAAGCACAGGACGACTACGTTGTGTTTTGTCTCTTTTTAATCAAAACAGACTCAAAGATATTAAGAAGTTACTTCATACTTTATTTTTGATTTATATATGTCTTATTGCTTTCTATCTCAGAGCTGCACTTGATTACCAGCTCACTAATTATCTTTGTGAACACTCTCACTTTGACAGATGAAGTTTCAGTAACATATCCAGTGTTGATTGAATTCTCTGACTATGATCCTCTGTAGGATCCTCCCTCTGCACTATGGAGAACCAGACTTTCAGTATGGATATTCTACAGCTGGAGGGGTTAAAGGTCAGCCCTGAGTCCTCCATTCCTGCCTTTGTCCTCCTCCTCCTCATCTACATCTTCATTATGGTGTCCAACATCGGCCTGGTATTCCTGATCTTCATGGACTCGAGCCTCCATGAACCCATGTATCTGCTTTTCTGCAACATGAGTATTAATGATGCATTCGGTGCCACGACGGTGATTCCTCGTTTGCTGAGTGATGTTTTTATTCCAAGTACTGAGCGGTACATCCATTACATAGACTGTGCCATTCAGGCCTTCTGTGGTCATTTTCATGGAGGCACCTCTTACACTGTGCTCATCATCATGGCCTTCGATCGCTATGTGGCCATCTGTAACCCCCTGCGATACGCCACCATCATGACTAACAGGATGGTGGTGACTCTGTCGCTGTTGGCCTGGGGCGTGACCTTTGTCTTGGTTGCAATCGCCATAGGCCTCAGTGTCCGCTTGTCACGCTGCAGGCGGGCTATATTCAACCCGTTCTGTGACAACCCCTCCTTGTTCAAGCTGTCCTGTGAAAACGTTGCTATCAACCATATCTACGGCCTCATCACCGCCATGGGCACAATGTCCGCATCCCTTTGCGCCGTACTAATCACCTACCTGAGGATTGCCATCGTTTGCTTGAGCAGCAAGAACAAAGCTCTGAACAGTAAAGCGCTGCAGACCTGCGCCACCCACCTGGTTGTGTACATCATCCTGCTCGTGTCAGGCTGCATCATCATCATCCTCCATCGTTTTCCAAACGTATCAGACAAAAGGAAGCTAGCATCCGTCTTGTTCCATGTGGTCCCTCCTTCGATGAACGCTGTTATCTATGGACTGCAAATCAAAGCAGTCAGACAAAAAATTATGATTATATTTCAAAAGAATAAGACTGAGCTGAAATGACCATACAGAATCAAATGTAAAACCATGTTCATATATAGAAAGTTTGAATGCTGTATGTCCACACAGTAAAACAGGCTTGGAACATTACTGTGATCATGTATAATGGAACCACATGAGATGGGCCCTAATAAGACAGGTTTATAAGGAAATAGAATATATTCTTATATTGTATCCACTGTCAATGTTTTGGGAAAAATGGCTGCTTCTGTTCATGCTAATATATTAATGATGTATGAATTTAACAAACTGGATGTTTCATTGCTGTGTTTTGGTTCCTGCAGTAGGTACTTTCTGATATTTAAAGCAGAATGTTGTAATAATTCCTCCACCCTGAAGCAGACCTCACCAATGTGATGAAAACAGAATTGATGTTGTGTTCATGTTCTAAGACACTCATCAGGATCCTGGCAACTCTGGTCTGAATGTCCTGGAGTCTCATGATGATCCTGCCAGTCCAGTCCAGAGGAGATAAAGTCACAGACAAGTTTCTCTGCATCTGACAGTGTTAGAGAGATGGAGTGTAGAAATGTTTTTGAGACGGTAGAAATAAGTTTTCTATTTTTATTTATGATCAAAGTCAGAGAGGACTGATATCCTGGGATACTACTGTACACAGTAGTTGAAGAAAATGAACTTCTAAGAAGAAAATATTTTCCACTTCACTGAAGTTGAAGAAACTTAAAAACACAATTGGTTCTTTGGCTATTAACAAAGTTTAGAAGGTTTGGTTTGGTTTGGTTTCATGTCAACTTCCTTGTAACAACTTCTTGTTGTTTTTTGCACATTTGTCCACCAACAAGTGGTTTGAAAGATTTGACTCAAAAGGAGCGTCCTGGCTCCTGTTGATAAGACCAAAATGTTCTACACTGAAACCAACTAACCAGTCAATGTGTTTGTTTTTAAGTGGAAGGAGAATCAAAATTCATGCCTGATTAAAACTGAGTCTTTACATCCAGTATGCCATAAAAGATACACATATACAGCACTGCAGCAGAGTGAGGTTTAGTCCCCTAGGTTTATTTCCAAAGTACTGAGTGCACCTATTACCGTAATGCCTGGCTTGGGCATTACCACTTCATTACCGTAACACCTGAAAGTGGGTGAGTGGAGGTCTTTAGGCCTACAGAGCTCCAAGTGGCCGGGAACATTAATGTCTGGGGAATCACAGGTTGCTCAGTTACCTTTTAAAAAGTGTTGGCCAGTTCACTCCTGGTCTGACTGGAAGAGGTTCACGTCAGCACAGGTAAATCAGACACGTACACTCATATTGTCTTACAATCATGTTTCTCACTGAACATTGAATGTATTGCATCGGATATGTCAAACATTTCACTGCAGTATAGATTGTTTGAAGTAACATTTACATGATGTTTTGTGAGCTGCTTTTTATTATAAGTTCATATTTGTACCATAAAAAGTATGAATATTAATTGTTTGGCTAAAAACCTTTGACAGTGCAATCAAAATATGGATGAAAAATTTTGCCACGATTAATAAAAAAACAACATGAAACGAGGATCTGTGAGGTATATTATTCCTTACTGAAATACATTTTAACAACAGCATGTTAGACTGTTTATGGAAATGTTTTTAACCTTATTCAGTCTTACAAGTAAGTTGTGAGTCCTAGTTATATGAAGTAGTGTGTTTTAAGGATATCAGTTTTGTTTGGGTGAAGCAGGCACAGCTGCCTGATTTATAAATACTGATATTCACCGCCTGCACAGGAATATTGGCTTTCCAGAAGAACAGTGTGACTTAATGTTTTTCTTCTTGTTTTTACTTCAAAGACAGATTGAACGTTGGCTTAATGACTACGATAAAACATGTTTTATTTGGATTAAGGTAAAGAATTTCATAATACAAATATTATATAAATAATATATATTGATGATATTAGATATTAGATATTTCAAATCATGTGTGTGGTAGTATGATTTTGAGCAATCTCTCAAAATCATCACAACTGTGATTTTACAGTCACAGTACTGAGACCAAATCTTTTTTATTTCAGCCTCTAAAAGTGAACTGCTGCTGTTCAGTGGCAACCAAAGATCAGATGGGGTCAAATTAACAGAACTGTAAATGTGAATGTTGGAAGTTTGAAAAGCTGAGTTAATGAAGTAAGAATGTAGAAATTAGTCTCAGAAACTTGAGAAAACAAACAAATGTGTAGATTAACATTAAAAGAACAAATGTAAGAAGACATCTGCATGCTCTCTTTTCAGGTCACTGCTACAATCTTAAAGACATTGGTGTGATTTCAGTGTAATTTTCAATTTTTGTCATTTGATGACTATATTATACAGTATGTAAACACATATGATCAAAGTAAAAAAATGTAATTGATTGTTCAGTTAGGACGACTACGTTGTGTTTTGTCTCTTTTTAATCAAAACTGACTCAAAGATATTAAGAAGTTACTTCATACTTTATTTTTGATTTTTTTAATATCTTGTTGCTTTCTATCTCAGAGCTGCACTTGATTACCAGCTCACTAATTATCTTTGTGAACACTCTCATTTTGACAGATGAAGTTTCAGTAACATATCCCGTGTTGATTGAATTCTCTGACTATGATCCTCTGTAGGATCCTCCCTCTGCACTATGGAGAACCAGACTTTCAGTATGGATATTATACAGCTGGAGGGGTTAAAGGTCAGCCCTGAGTCCTCCCTTCCTGCCTTTGTCCTCCTCCTCCTCATCTACATCTTCATTATGGTGTCCAACATAGGCCTGGTAATCCTGATCTTCAAGGACTCGAGCCTCCATGAACCCATGTATCTTCTTTTCTGCAACATGAGTATTAATGATGCATTCGGTGCCACAACACTGATTCCTCGTTTGCTGAGTGATGTTTTTATTCCAAGTACTGAGCGGTACATCCATTACATAGACTGTGCCTTTCAGGCCTTCTGTGCTCACATTCATGGAGGCGCCACTCACAGCGTGCTCATCATCATGGCCTTCGATCGCTATGTGGCCATCTGCAACCCCCTGCGATACGCCACCATCATGACTAACAGGATGGTGGTGACTCTGTCACTGTTGGCCTGGGGCGTGGTCTTTGTCTTGGTTGCAATCACCATAGGCCTCACTCTCCGCTTGTCACGCTGCAGGCGGGCTATATTCAACCCGTTCTGTGACAACCCCTCCTTGTTCAAGCTGTCCTGTGAAAACGTTGCTATCAACCATATCTACGGCCTCATCACCGCCATGGGCACAATGTCCGCATCCCTTTGCGCCGTACTAATCACCTACCTGAGGATCGCCATTGTTTGCTTGAGCAGCAAGAACAAAGCTCTGAACAGTAAAGCGCTGCAGACCTGCGCCACCCACCTGGTTGTGTACATCATCCTGCTTGTGTCTGGCTTTGTCATCATCGTCCTCCATCGTTTTCCGAGTTTATCGGATAAAAGGAAGCTAGCATCGGTCATGTTCCATGTGGTTCCTCCTACGGTGAACGCTGTTATCTATGGACTGCAAATCAAAGCACTCAGACAAAAAATTATGATTATATTTAAAAAGAATAAGACTGAGCCGAAATGACAGTACAGAATCAAATGTAAAACCATGTTCATATATAGAAAGTTTGAATACTGTATGTCCACATAGTAAAACAGGAAACATTACTGTGAACATTTATAATGGAACCACATGAGATGGGCCCTAATAAGACAGGTTTGTAAGGAAATAGAATATATTCTTTTATATTGTATGCCCTGTCAATCTTTTGGGAAAAATGGCTGCTTCTGTTCATACTAATATATTAATCACGTATGAGTTTGATGTATATTTTGGGTTTTTTGGGAGGATTTTCCAGTAAAGATACTTTCTAATTGTTAAGCCAGAATTTGTAACAGTTGTTTCAGTTTCACAAGATCTATTTACCACAAGTATTATATACATGTTTCCACTGTCATTCTCTCTTAAAACATTATTTAAAGAGGAAGTGTCAGTGTGACAGCACTGATTCCTACAGATGGTTATTCAGGAGAAAAATAACACATTAATAAAGCAATTAATCAGATTCAGTTGTTTATCTTCATTGATGACAAATACAAATATAAATGCCATTTTCACCTGTCAGTAGAGTCAGGGGTCAATAACATTTTGTTGTATCAGACCCAGTCAGCTTGTCCACAGTGGCGGATCTAGAAATGTTTTGATGAGGGGCCAAGCTGGGGCACAGCCTCAGGAAGGGTGGCACATGTAAAGAACATATAAAAAGTAAGAAACAGAAACAGATCTAGACTTAAAAAATATTAAATGATACAGTATAGATGCCAAACTGTTTATTTCCACATCACGGTAATTCCCAGTATGGCATACAGTGTTCAAAAGTTGTGGGGAAAAAAAGTAGTAACAATCTTCAGTCCTGTCTGATAAATAATTATATTACACTTAATGATTGAACAGTTGTCAGACATTGTACATAAAGAAAAACCTTTAACCGTGTCTTACATCAGTGCCTAGAATATCTCCTATTTTAGTAATACAACTAGATTGTCATTAATGTTTTCTGAGGCTTTCCTTGCTAATCATAAAAGAATGATTGGTTTAAAACCCTGCGGTTGGCACAGTGTGAGATGATGAACTTGCTCCACAAACATTTCAACCATCCAACATCATCACAGAACCTTAGTTATTGTTGTTGGGAGTGTATTTCCACATATATGGCAAATAAAACAAATTTTACCCTTAAAAAGTAAAGTATTTCAGTGTAGCTTAGCCCAGATCTACTGACCATGAGTGTAGATACTGTAGCAACACACGGGGCCTCCCTGTGAAGTCTGCAGGGGCTCGTCAGGTGTCGCGTTCATGTGCACAGAAGAAAATCAGAAATCCCTGCGGTAACTAATACATCCCGAGTCTGACTCGAGTCCAAGTCATGTGACTCGAGTCTACTCCTCTGCTAGTCAGTATCAAGTGTATCAGTAGATGTAAGCAGAGAGTAGCACACATGCGCTAACTCTAAGAACTACACTACAGCACTTCACACATACCCCGTTAGCACACAACACAGTGTGTACAAACACACATACAGACAAAGACACACATACACCATACCTACCTGCATTTGAGCAGAGAGTATCAATGTAATTCATATATATATATACAGAGAGAGTATAAATACTAGCTCGGCCGCTAGCTCAGTTCACTGGCAAAACAGACAGACAAGAAGAATTAGCCAATCACAAAAAAAGCAGCTCAGTTTCTGCCCAGCGACAGGTTGCTAAGGGCATCTAAGGCCCTACAGTTGCTACGGCGATTTGTGAGAATCTGCTTGGAAAAATGCCCCCAGAATTTTGCTTCTGACAAGGTCCCGAACAATTGCAAACTGTGAGAAAACTGTAACTCCTGTCCAAAAACCGAAAACACCGTAAGAGACACAGAAGCCGGCAGATTCTGACAGTGTTTATTTTATTCAGATATTCCTTAAAATGAGCAGGTAAGCTCAGTGTGAAGACAGAGTGAGATTCTTTTGGGGAAAAAAACGATTATATTAGGGTCAATGGGGAGCGAGACAGGTATTGCCGCTGGTCTCTGCCCCCTCGTTTAAATTTTGTTCAGACCCCACCTGTCAAAGTCACATTTTATGAATCCCAACACCTATGTCTACATTTTGACCAAAAATAATTTGTCTCCTTTTTACGGTTTGGCAGTGAGCTCAAGTTAAAAATAAAAATGAAGGTTATTTTTTACACTGCTTCTCGCACTCCAGCCAACTGACGCTTCCACTCTAACTTTGAAGAAAAAGTAATTTCCACTCCTCGTTTGACTGCTCATAGTTTGAAAAGTTTACATGTTATGTAAAAGCAGTTTGGTGTTTTGGAAAGAGCACAAGTTTTCCTCCGTTTTAAAGTTTGAATCATGTTTCTACGTGCACGTATGGGAGAGCTAGGTGACTCTGAAAAAAGGTGAAATATTGTGAGGGGTTTTTTAAAACTCCCATTCATTCCCAATGGAGAATTATGCCTGTTTATTTTTTGGGAATAACTTTGGGAAAAATTGGAATTTCAATATCAAAAGTCACAGCACCTCTTTCCCGGTTGAGCCACACGTTTTGATGTATATATTGTCGGGGTTTTCTCTCTGACAGTCAGATTCTGCCACAGCAGTAAATACAGGTGGGGAGCAGCAAGCTAACACTAGCACGTCTGTTAGCAGTGAAGAGCCTGTTGCTACCAGAAAGAAATTGCCATGTGGACTTTGTTTTCATCAAACTGAATAAAACTTGTGCTCAACTTATATTTATGTTTTCAGGTGTTTCTATCTTACTGTTATTGTCTCTGCACCATTTACACAGGACAGTTTTAAAATATTTGTTAGTTGTGAATATAATGAGTTGCTTAACTGTGGCATTTTTTCATGTGAATTAATCTCTTGTGCCATGAGTTCAAAATTGAATCCCATGTGGAAGATTGGCAAAGAAAAGTACTGCATACTTACAGAATGTGAAAATATTTCAATATGTATGTCATTGCTAACAAAAAGCCAGCCATACTATCAAAATGTGTTTTATATGATTAATAGCTTAATGATAATAATTAGAATTGGTTATTGCTATTTAATGGAATAGTGAAATATCTCCTGGAATCAGATCATGAATGGAGCCAACATGACAAAACAGGACCTGCATCAAACATCTCAGAGTAATTTAACAAAAACAACAGAGCCAGCTGACAGGAACCCCGACAACATGTTGATGCCAAGCTGACAGCAACAGTTGCCTAGTGACAAACTGATGAGCAACGCAGCAAAGCCTGGAGCCGGATTATAAAGCTGTGAATCAGTCCAGCTCTGCTCTGGTTGGAGGAGGTTAACTTCAACAGAGGTAAACCTGACACACACTCACTCACTCACTCACATCTAATAATTATAGATAATCTGTTCACTGAATGTATGATGTGTCTGGTATGTTTGTGAAGGAAGAAAACACCTAAAACAATGAAGTGTGAAATGTGACTGTTATCTGTTGGAAAAGCAAAAATTAAAAACAGTGAAAATCTAACTTGTGATGTAAAATATGTGCCACATCTAAACACTAACACTAAAATAATTAAATGATATGAAACATGAATTTGTCAAGATAAAAAGTTGTACTGACATGATACTGAAATTATGTTTTTTCAGTCTTGTCAGTCAGATTGTAGTTTTCAACTTGTTTTTGTTCCACATAATTTTGAATATTACATTTTAACTGAACAGGAGAATCAGCCTTTAGTGGACCTGTTGGTGCATTTCTGAGTTAAGATGCAGAAGTGAAAAGATTGGTGCTGCCACAGTGAATTTTTCCTTTACACACTGAAGTAGGTTTTCCTCATTATGTAAATAAAATGTGATGGGTTTAGGAAACCTCTGGATGAAGCTGAAAGCATGATGTTCATGAAAACATTAATTTAGAAATGCAGTTAAGACATAATAATTATAATAATGCCGCTGTGATCCTGATTTCAACTTTTCATCGGGTGCAGTTTTGATTTAAACACTTGTTAAAAGGATATGTTTTAGAAAGTAGGGTGAGAGTGAATGCAGCTGACACAGAGACAATGAGACTGAAATGACTTTACACAGCACTTTCTAAAACACCAGTCAAAGGTTTGGAGACGCTTTCTTAGTCAAATTAATGTGAAACTGTGTCCAGACTTTTGACCTATACAATAGATGTACATACTATCTCATATATAATGACTTTTAGGTGAAATAAGCTTAAATTCAAGCAGTGAGAAGTGTCTGAAATATAATTATCTGAAAGAATTAAAAAGATGTGAAATAAAGCTACAACAGTAACAATCTGACTTTCTAATTCAGTGAGGACCGAGGGCGACATCAGAGACAAAACATAATAAAATCACCACTTCATCACTGCGTATAAACGTATAAACTACTTTTCCATTGTATGATTTTCACGCTAGATTTTTTGTTTAAAACGTAAACATGGATGAAATGGGTATATAAGTAAATTAACATGCATTGCCTTTTATTAACTAACTATACAAACATCTTCAAATGAATGTTGAGGTTTGTGATGACCTTAACATTTTCTAGTCGCTACTTTAAAGTGGATGGAAAAAGCAGATATCTCATACCTGCTGTCTAGATTTTGCATCATTTCAATTAAAGTCTAATGAGGGATTGTTTGCTTGTGTTGCTATATTGATGCTTCTGTCAGTCACATCTGACTCACCTACACAGTCCTGATAGAGCAGATCAGATTCATTTTCCAGTGTTACATTCATAAAATAAAATAACTAATTGTTTTTCTCCAAACGCTGTCATTGATCGTGTCTTCAGCTGTAATTTATTTATTGTTATAGACAGAAAAACTTGAATTTTAAATGCAAAAATGAGGAACAAGTTAATAATTTTTCATTGTGCTGTATTCATATTTAACTGGGCTGCTCAGGCTCTATCAGATCTTAGCCTTTGAAATCCAAATTGCAGAATATTTAGAGTTTATTTTATATTTATGTGTAGCAGGGTGGAGGTGGTAGGACCCGATTACAGCACAAGCATAGCGCAGGTATAGCTGATAATGAGCTTTATGTATGTAATTATTTCTTCTGTCTTGTGTGAACTTGTCTCAATTATGAACCAGCTCATGAATTTTTGCTGCCATCTCTGTAAACATCATCAGTTTGACAGATTTGGTTTTTGATAATTAACACAGTCAGTATTCTTTGTGTTCGATCCACTCTAGGATCCCTGTGAAGTATGGAGAACCAAACCTTCAATGCTGATATTATATCCATTGAGGGATTAAAGGTCAGCCCCCAGTCAACCGTACCCGCCTTAGTCCTCCTCCTCCTCATATACATCTTCATCATGGTGTCCAACATCGGCCTGGTAGTCCTGATCACCATGGAGAGGAGCCTCCACGGGCCCATGTATCTGCTCCTCTGCAACATGAACATTAACGATATTTTTGGGGCCACGGCCGTCATTCCTCGCCTGCTCAGTAATGTTTTTACTCCAATCACAGAACGCTACATTCATTACATAGACTGTGTTGTTCAGGCTTTTTCGTCTCACTTTCATGCAGGCACCTCTCACACGGTGCTCATGATCATGGCCTTCGATCGCTACGTGGCCATATGCAACCCCCTGCGATACGCCACCATCATGACCAACAAGATGGTGGTGAAGCTGTCGGTGGGGGCCTGGGTGGCAGCCTTCATCTCTGTAGCAATTCTCCTTGGCCTCACTATCCGCTTGACGCGCTGCAGGCGGTTTATAATCAACCCGTTCTGTGACAACGCCTCCTTGTTCAAGCTGTCCTGTCAGAACCTTCTCATCAACCACATCTACGGCCTCGGCAGCGCTGTGGTCATCCTGGGATCCTCCCTCGGCAGCGTAACGCTCACCTACCTGCGGATCGCCATAGTGTGTTTGAGCAGTAAGAACAAGGTGCTGAACAGCCGGGCGCTGCAGACCTGTGCCACCCACCTGGCTGTTTACCTCATCATGTTGGTTTCATCCTTCACCCCCATGATCATGCACCGCCAGCCTAAGTGGGCGGACAATGGGAAAGTGGCGTCCGTCATGTTTCACGTCGTTCCTCCGGCTCTGAACCCCATTATCTACGGACTGCAGTGTAAAGAGCTCAGACAGAGGATTGTCGGTGTGTTTCACAAGAATAAAGTCATGGACGGGAAGAGGGGACCAACTTTTCACAAATGAGTCCTTAAACTGCACAAAGCTCCTGATGCAGAGGTTTCATCAGCAGCAGCACCTTGAGTTTCATTCACATTTGTCCTTAATATGAACAGTTTCACAGGGTTTTAGGGTATAAATGCATTTGTTGGAGACATTCATATAATTTGCAAAAGCTGGAACAGCATCATTTCAGTTAAATGAATAATTCTGCTGCTAACTTTTCTAATTTTCTTATTAAAGCCACAACTGGGATTAACCTCATTTGCTGTTTTCTGAAGTTTTAAGGTTTTTAAAGTACTAATCTTGACTTACCATATTTAACACGTCACATTTTTATGAATTGAAACATTATGATAATATTTTTACATGGATTTATATTTATCATGTTTGATTGTGTCTGTATTCCATGTAAGGACGAACTTTCCAAGAAGTATTAGACATTATACCATTTTTTAAAATCCCACTTGGAAGATTTCCAAAACCTTCTTTGCTTTTGTTTGTTTGTTTGAAAATATGTTTAAATAATAATAAAAAAAATATTAAAATGATCTCTTCATTTCTAAATGAATATAAAAGTATGGCACAATCAAATTCACACATGACTTCTGTCTATGTATGTAGCCAAACAAGTAGTTTAGACTTTATTTCAGACAAGATTGAAGGTTTTTCTTTTTTGTACAATGTCTGACAACTGTTTAATCTATTTCAGATAAATTAACCAAAATTAAATTAAACAGCCAATAGTTGTGTGTCTCTCTAGAAAATAAATGTCTATGTATTCTCTGTTAGTCAGAAACTGCAGAAGTAGAAGAAGTTCTTAGGTCCTTTATTTAAATTAAAATACCAATACTACAATCTAAAAATACACCACTAGAGTCATGTATTCAAGATCCTGCTTAAAGGTTGAATATGTAGAATATTTATTAAAAGCTATATTTTAAAAAAAATAATACAGCCACGGGGCGTTTTGAGGGGTACAGAATGAAAGCATTGCTTTTCCATAAAAAAAAAAAAATTTAGTCTGAATTAATATTTTTAAAAATTTTTGACAGGTTCGACAATGACGTTCTGTGTACATTGTACCAGCCAATTAGCGGCCGGAAGTGCGGGTTGCCATGGTTGTCTGTTGTTCCGGTGCAGCTACTGTAGGCTGGCACTGGGTGAAATGGAGTTGTAAACAAGCAGTTTTGGACTTACTAAAACAAGTTCAACAATCAAGTACAACTTTTCATCACAAAACTTCGAAGGTAAGACAGAATATCTGTTAGTCGCTGTAAATAAGTGGTTGTTTACCTTTGTATTCTTTGGCTGCTGGTTCACTGAGTTTTTAGCGCAATAATAATGGTACTGTTGAACTCGCCAGGGTCTTAGCTTTCATATGAGATGCTATTTGTTTGTGTACCAGGAAGTATCAAAACGGTAGCAATGGAAATGTGGAGAGTGGGTTGACTTTCTGACGCTATTCGGATTTTGATATTTGATCATTAACCTCTTAACGCACGCTGTTCCGTTCACGGGACGGGATAGATGTTAGGAAGTAGCCACACGTTCTTCTGAATGTTTTAAACACCAACCCTTAAACATATATATTCATGCCGTACATTGTTAGAAAGCTTAGATTGTCCTGATTCATTCAAGACCACTCACGACTTATATGGTTGCTCACAGCCGTAATAGTATTAGCGATTAGCTCGGCTAGCCCCTGACCTAAGTAAGAAAAGCTATAATGCCTACATACCTTCAAAGTCTTCCCTTTATCCACAACAATCATCTTATGACTCAGGACTTTCTGTACAGCTCGCCAAGTATCCATTCTGCTGAAATATGAAATCCGTTTCCATAAAACCGAAATACTTTCCTCAATATGTCAACATGTATTTAGTCCAACATGTAATGTAATAACACAAATAACAAACCATATACGGTCCGTTTACGTCATTTCCTGACCTGCGCGTCCATCTCAGAGTACACGTGACTAGATGTTTACGACCGTGAGCCTCTTCTGCTTCTGACGACACCACACACAAGCCAATCGGTGTTTAGGATTAGGCAGTACATGCAGAGACATTGCTGCTACTCATAGACTGTATGCTGCTACTCCCACAATGTAATGTACCTCGGTGGTTTCAAGTCAGTTACAGCGAGGGTATGTTCGCTTCCTGTTTTCAAAATAAAAGCACCAACTCTATCGTTATGGTTTTCTTAATAATAAAAGGCAACGGGTGTTTTATTTTGTGAAAATGACCGGAAGTGCGTTACTCGCTACGGCTAACTTGAGCGGCTCCGAATTCGCAGGAACAAAACTTTAAGCAGATGTTATTTGGACAAATTAGCGTCACATTGTGGATCTAAAGGGCTACTTTCTCGCCTAAAAAGGTTAGACATGTGGATAAAGTGGTATATTTACAGAGTTAGAGCTAAAATAAAATCTGGCACCGGACATTGGCAACCCAACTGCTGGAATTACTTTTTGGTTGTTGCAACTACGATCTCGAGACATTAGATGGCGTTGTTCTGCTCATTCTACATATTCTACCTTTAAGTATTTTCAGCTGTTGTAAAAGTATTGACAGTAAAGTGTATAGGCAGAAACAGAAACTAGAAACAGTACTTCCGTAGCAGTGAACTAAAACCAAATGATATTGAAGACAGCTGAATTATCAAATACGGTTTCAGAGCAGCTTAATACAATATCATAATATTACAATCAGTTTCAGGTTTACTGTAGTTCAAAATGAATAAATCAATGTCAAATTATGCTATTCAGATTCAATGTGTTCAAAGTTTTCAAGTTAAACAATCCAAATTCAAATAATGTGATTGAATTTCAATGTTTTTAATGCAATTATTAAAGGTGAATAATTCAAATATAAATGATTGAAATTCAAAATTTCATTTTTTTTTAACATTTTCATCTTTGACATAATCTTAGACATCTGAAACATGGAAGGAGCCACAACTACACAATCATCTATGGATATGGACTGTTGATTCATATATTAAATGAGTATTTAATGTGCTATCACAGGTCTTTGTGTCTCATAAATGTGAATCTTGTGATAGTAAGTTAATAAGTAGACCACTGAACTAACATATTATATAATTGGCACAATAAACAATTCAAAAAGTCTATTCAGAAAACCATATAATTCTTTAAAAAGTCCATTTTGTAAATCATAAATATTCATCCTGTTTCTATTTCCAGTTTTTAAGTATCCAGGTAGCCAAGTGGCAGTTTTTTTTCTCTCAGTCAGAACGCTGCACTGGTTTCCTTCATGACTGAACCAACAGCAGGTCTGAACCTGCTTAAAGTCCTTCCGATGGACTGTCGCAGCTCCTTGTTCCTCAGACTGTAGATCATTGGGTTCAGGAAAGGCGTCAGCGCGGAGTACAGCACAGAAACAATTATTCGAACCTAAAATAAAAACAAAGATAACTTTGATGAACATACAAGATTAACTGAGTACACATGGCAGCAGGGCCTGAGGATAGCAAGGATGGTCTTGAAATGAAATGAAAGTCTCCTAACAACAATAAAGTAGTCGTTTTAACCCAAACAGTAATAATTGGAGTGCATGGACCAATGGGTACAATATTAAAGCCACATTATTAGAGTTACGTACCTCTGGTGGAAAGTTTCCTACCCGGTAGGAGATGTACACAAAAGAGGCCGAGGTGTAAGAGATGGACACAACAGTCAGGTGGGCAGCACAAGTCCCGACGGCCTTCAGCTGCTCAGTAACGTTCATCCTCGACATGGAAACACCAATCAGGACATAGGAGGAGAGAATGAGGATGCCTGTGGTCAGTAAAGCTACTAGTGCAAATGAAAGGGACACAAGGCTATCCACTGAGGTGTCACCGCACACCAGCCGCCTTACAGACGACACGTCACACCAGCCGTGTCTCACCACATTTGGGCCACAGTAAAGCCGCTGCCAGGACATGGAGGTGGGAGGCAGTGTGCAAAAGGTGCCGAAGCCCCAGGCGCCTGCGATGAGGAGCAGCCGGACAGGCCGGGTCATGATGGTGGAGTAGTGCAGAGGATTGCAGATGGCCACGTAGCGGTCATATGCCATGACAGTCAGGATGCCACGACCAGTCACGGCTAGCTGAATGAAGAAAAACATCTGGGAGAAACAGCCTGGTAGAGAAATGCTTTTCATGTCTGTCAGGAAGCCGGAAAGCATGTTGGGGATGGTGGTGGTGGTGTAGAATATGTCCACGACGGAGAGGTTGCAGAGGAAGAAGTACATGGGAGAGTTGAGCTTTGGATCAGTCAACACCTGCGTGAGAAGAGACAGTGACAGTGATTATGAATCTAATACTGCCAATAACCTTAATCAGACTGAGGCAATACTGACTGAATTTGACATAAATTGATAAACAGTTTTGTTTTGTACCACAAAGATGATCAAGATGTTTCCTCCCAGGATGATGATGTAAATCAGCAGCAGGATGAAGAAAAGGATCATTTTTCTCTCGCCGAAGTTGGCGAGGCCCTGAATGATGAAAAAAGTGGCTCCATCAGGCTCCCAGGTGCTGTTAACAGAGCTGGACCTGAGACTGGTTGACAAGGGCAGGTATGAATCTGGAAGAACAAAGCAAGGCAAGAGAGGCATCTGTGTGTTTATTCCTAGTCAGAGAGCACTCCAGGGACTACAGTTCAACAGGTGCATGGTTAAACATGACGTTTTAAATAGAATATAAATGCAGCTAAAACCATCAGCCAATGAAATCACATATAAAGTTACGAAATACATCACCAATATATACACCAATATGCCTTCAAATAAAGCAGAATCACTTATTGACCTTATTAGATATAAAGAGGAGATGCATGAATGTTATCTATAGCCACAGCCTTGTAAGAAAACAGCAGTTAATATCAAACTTTTACATAAATTAAATTCAGTGATGAGATAAAGCAGAGTTTCTCTAATAACTTCAACCTGTTGTGATGTCTAAAACGTAAGGTGCAATTTCCTTTAATCATTGGGAAACAAGTACTACTATTGTATCTGAAAAACAGCGAGGTCCCCCGATTTTCAAGAGAATCATTTTGTCATAAAAGCATTAGTAACATTAACAGTATGACAACACACAACAGCACACAATGACCAACATAAAAACAGAACTACTCACAGACCTCTGGGGCTTTCAGGTGAAATATCAAATGGCATGAGCTCCATCTCTCCTCAGCAAACAGATGTATGGATGTAGACAACTATTCTGTCATTAAACAACAACAGTAGAATTATTACACTGCAAGAACTGAACACTTTATATGAGGTTTCATCTGTTCAGCAGGTCAGTTTAAGAATACAACTTTCAAAGACAACAAACAAGTCATTTGGTTTGGAGAAGCTCTACACCTGCAGAAACCAAAATACTTACTGCTATTTAATATTAGTCTTAGGTTCTTAAAGTGCAAATACCTGAACGCAAATCCAACTTCATACACTCAGGTTTAGTCAGATAGAGGCAGAACTTCATCGTAGGTCCACATTTAGCCTTTTAAAGAGCAACCAGCCTTTTTTCTGATAATAATGGGGATTATAATGAGAGACTAAGCAACATTAATTACGCAAAGTTACATCATACATTTTTAAATTAAACACAGGATAGCAAAAGAATACCAAAGGGACTTATTTTTAGTTACCTTCGTGGCTATAAGCAAAGAAAACACAAGGAACATAATTGTCTTTGTTGCCAAGGTAACAACCATCGGCTTCAGATACCTAGGTTAAACTTCTCATTAAAGAATTATAATTGAGACTCTTACTTTAATTAGTTTAATTGCCTGTGTTTGCATGTGTGTGGAGGGAGTAGTTTCACTTGTTAATTCTCTGAACAGTATCGGTTAGTCTGCACCACAGATTTGAGAAAAAGACAACAAATAAGTCTAAAGGTCTACAACTGTGTGAAAGCAGCACTGAGAGCATTCGACATAACTGGACTTTAAATTCATATATCCTTAAGAACAGAGGGTGGAACAATGTTTGACTTGAGGGTGAGGCCAGAAACAATTCCTTTAGTTACCTACATTTAAAGGGTTTTTGGCCCATCATTTAAAGGCAGAGTCAGTCATTATGGTCATGCTCCGCCAGAAATTCACTGGTACCGCTATGGCAAAAGAGACCAAAAGAGTAATATAGTGTAATCCAGAGCGATGCATCAGCTGTAGAGTCACTTCTGTTCGTTTCACATTTGATCATAACAGTCCATTCACAGTTTTTCTGCGGCCTCCTCACTTCTCAACCTGAGGTCAGCATCTCTGTCCACAGAAGCAGACTGGCAGCATTTACTGAACCTAAAAATGTTGACTTCACTGGAACAAATCGACAGTGTTTCCATTTATTGATTCAGTTAATAAGCTGTAAACACATATAAGGCAGGATATTTGTATGATTTTAAACAGCTGCCTGCTAAGATTGCGCTTGACTAAATGCCTCAGAAACAGACTTGGAGTGGGAAAAGGCAGGGGTCCTTGTGAGACTGTCTGGTACTCAGCGTGGATTGATACAGTTTATAAAATGGAAGAGTATCTGTTCTGTGAGAAAACACTTTCTATGTGAATCGCCTTCACATGTGGGGCCCACATTTCTGAAACAATATGGGGCCCATAAAATTCGCCCTGCTTATGCCCATGCCAACTCAGTACCCATGTAATCCGAATTTAACCCATGTGGGGCCCACATGGACATGCTGGCTGGGACCTTTAGGTAATTTTACTCAGATCCAGCCTATCAGACTTGGCTCTACATTGTCAGAAATCACAGAACCTTTGTTGTCCATCACAAGGCAACAAAAATCAGTCTTTGACATGACTCACACAGTACACGTAAGGGTCGTTTCCACCAAAGGAACTTCGGGGTAATTTTACGAGGGCCATGGCTGTTGGTACGTGT
This sequence comes from Scomber japonicus, assembly GCF_027409825.1. NCBI lineage: Eukaryota > Metazoa > Chordata > Actinopteri > Scombriformes > Scombridae > Scomber > Scomber japonicus. The sequence goes on from NC_070590.1 coordinate 2,072,727, forward strand.
CTCCACCGCAGGAACCGCCCCCAAAGGACAGGGCTCCAGAACATTTACAGGGGCTAAACGAGTCCCTGCCTCAGAGTAGGTCCTCAGAACGGCCCTGAAAAACTCTTGGGTGCTGATTGGATATTCTCAAGGCGGGAAGTGACGTCAACAGAAAGCGACAAAATAGCCTGCACTTTTAAAACCCAGTAGACTAACTAAACTAAACACAGGAATCACATTTTTTTTAAAAAGAGGGCATATGTACATTTCCTTGTAGGGAAGTTATTACTTGCTGTTGTGAAGAATTGGATATCATGTGATGTTGAACAGTGTTTGTACACAGATGGTGTACAGACAGAAAAAAGGTTGTGCATTAACATACAATCACTAATGAGAATATCAGGTTTAATGCTGAAACATTATATTTCATGGATGGATCAGATGTTAAAGTGTTAAACTGATCAATGTCCATACTATAGATGGGATATTTTTGTTGGAATGATTTATTAAACAGGAAGTTACAATAGCACATCTAATATTTTTATGTCATCAGTGTTACATCTTATATGTTTAATGTTTTAGAAAATACATCGTAAATAACGTGCATGTGGTTAAAGTAATGGTACATATATGTATATGATATAACTTGAGATCTCTCGTTATCGAGATCATTTTGATCTTTCAAACAAGTACACTTTATAACAATACACAAAAATGAGTCAGACTTTAACATCTTTAAAATTTTATTTAAATAAATATTAAAGCCAAATATCAGGGAATTTGTACAGAATCACGATTTCATGAAATAATTTTTCAGTTTTAAAGTTTCAGAGCAGAATAACTAGATCTTTCATTTATTACAAAAAGTAATGTAATGTCTATTTGTTTCTCTTTTTCAGTTCAAGTGGAATCAATCAGCAGGCAAACATAAAACCTCACAGCCATCAAAGAGAGAACAGGAGCACACATACTCATCATTGGTTCAAATTTGGACATTCATCTACATGCTTCATGTAGTTTTAAGAGTTACAGTAAAGTTAGGTTAAATTATTTTGATGATGATGATTTCACTTGGTGTTCACTCTTTTATTGTTATTAAAATGATGGTGTAACTTTTTTCAGGGGGCAGATATTAGACAAACATTTATGTATTTCTTGGGACTGCAGCCCATAGATGATGGGGTTGAGGCCGCCGGGAACAACATGAAACAGTATGCCTGAAATCTTCCCATATTCTCGATATTGGGGGAAACGATGAAGAATGATGATGATCATCCCACTGACGAGCATGAGCAGATACAAACACAGATGAGTGCTGCAGGTCTTCAGGGCTTTGCTGTTCAAAGTCTTGCTCTTACTAGTTAGACAGGCTGCTGCAATTTTAAAGTAAGTAACAACTATACTGCCAATAGATGATGAGAGCAGGACTACAGTGAAAGTAAGACCATAGATGTTATTGATGAACACACTCTCACAGGAGAGTTTAAACAGAGAGGCATTGTCACAGTAAGGATTCATGATCCGAGTCCTGCATCGGTTCAGCCGTATGGTTAGACCCAGCAGAATCCCAACCAACACAAAGGCCACTCCCCAGGCAGAAACAGTCAGCTTGATCACCATTTTATCAGTCATTATGGTAGTATACCTCAGTGGATTGCAGATGGCAACATATCTGTCAAAGGCCATAATCATGAGCACAGTGTGTGAAGCAGTGCCGACTATGTGTAGGATGAACGCTTGCATCACACACTCATAGTAGTGAATGAAGCGCTCAGAGGAAGGTGTCAGGATGTCTATAAGCGCCCGGGGAATGACGAACGAGCTCCCCATGACATCATTAATTGACAGGTTACAGAAGAGCAGATACATCGGCTGGTGGAGGCTTCTCTCTGTCAATATCAAGAGCACAATGCCCACATTGGTAATTAAGATAAACAGATATGTCAACAGCAGAAAGATGAAGGCCGGGTACTTGGAAATCTTGGTGACCTTTATCCCCTCTAGCTCCAGTGTGAGGCTGTTGTACGTATAGTTTTCCATCTGAACAAGTCGAGAAGAGAGGGGAAAAATCATACAAGCTGTCATGACACTGTTCCAAATCTATACATGAAACCACATAGATGGATCTAGGATTATATCTAGATACTATCAATAATATTGGTATAATAAGGTTGTTTTTAGCTACTAACAGAAGTCATAATAAAGGGCAAACTCAATATCATCATGATAGAACTTCCATTCCTCTGGATGGGACAGACTTTACTGCCTTTTAGCTGCATAGTGTTACAAGAATGTAATCTCTCAGTACAGCCATCCATTGAGCTGAAGTCAAAAAATTAAAGTAGAACAACTTGAAAGGCAAAACAATTTTTCTCATTTCATGATTTAAATTAGTATTACTGTCATGTTATTAGTATATTACTATTATATGTTTTACATATAAATAGTGCGTAAGGCATAAAAGAAAATACTTTGTTCTTGTTAAAATACAAATTATTTTAAAATTCCATATTGAGGAGTATGACAATACAAACAAAAACCTGCCGTGGCAGGTCAGTTAAAAAAATATTACCTTTCCACCTTAAGCTTATTAGTCTCGAAGCTTCATCTTTCTCTGAACAGTGTAATGATGTACGTCTCTTTTATGAACATCACTGCCCTTATGGGAGGCCTAAACATTGCCGAAGAAAACATGATGTAATGTTCAAGAAATGTAGAAATGAGTAGTGTCAACAAGCAATCACATGGACATAAACATGGAGAAGCACCTTGCTTTAAAAAAACAACAATAAGGAAGCTCTTCTTGCAACTGACAACTATAGGCTTCAACTGGTTTCATCAGACCATGACCTCCATTACACCCTGGGATGGTTTGGTGCCAAATGGGAAATGGTTGGGATGAGAGTCAGGGGTTATTGGTCAGATTTTTCAAAAATAATTAGTGAATTTATGTTTCAATCTTTACCTACTCTCATGAGCTTTTGTGTACTGACTGAAATGATGAGATCACTGAAAGTTTACTTTGGAAAGTGACTAGACTCAGCCTTACAGCCTTTGCACAACAACAAATGGAGCTCTTTGCTTCTTATTGACGGAATTGGAAAGAATTACTAAAACCACATGGATGGAAGCCTAGTTTTTGCTGACTCCAGGTATACCTGTCTTGGTTACCCAGCAGCAGGCAGTTACCATCAAAATAAATGAAAGGAATGCAGCTTGGAAGGTAATTCGATCTTAAGATGGGTGTGTCAGAGTCCATTTTTATGTGTCCTATCTTTGTGTTTTGTGGCCTTGGCGATGGTCTACAAACTGCCACCTTGTGGTGCCTTTGGCGGATGCTGAGGGAGAACCCCATACCAGCAAAGTCAAAGCTATGTCTCGATTCTCAACAGGAAGTCAAGCATGTTTTTAGTGGGTGTTGGGCTCTGCTTGGGCTGTCCCTCTTCTCCAACCCTGCTTATGCTTTTCTTGAACAGGATCTTAAGATGCAGATGAAGGGAAGAGAATGCCCAGGTTGGGACCTCAGGATCACCCTTCTGCTTTCTGCAGACCATTGTAGTTCTGTTGGCTTTATCAGATTGGGATCTCCATCATGCACTGGGGCAGTGATTATATTTAGAGAAAGACCAATTAGAACTTCAGAACTTTAATAACTTATTCCTGTCCATCAGCATGACCCTAGATTTTAATTTCAGACAATTGATCAGCTGCTGAATCCGGCCCCTCCTTGTGCCCCCGCTGAGAGTGATGTTCAGAGTGAAATCTTTTTGTCTTATTTTACTGATAAAGTCGAGTCAGTAAGATTATCTATTACCGCAAGTGCCCTTTACACTGGTGTCCTTCACCCACAACACATGTTGAGCCAGATTTCTCTTGGTACCCTACCTGAGCCTTTAGAAATGATATTTGTTCAGATATCTTTTACATATTTAAACATTTGAATTCATTTGATCAAAACACACATTTTGATGTATTGATATTAAACATTTTCACACATTCAAATACGGTGATAGACAGATACTATATATTGTAGTATATTTATATGATATGATTTATATGATATTATAGTACTTTAAGTTGTGTGTGCAATCAATAATTAAACGTTACTATTATGATTATTAACATTTATACAAATATTGCTTTTTAATTTGTTTTTATGACCGAAAACATGATCAAAATTTCAATAATTTCAGTGGTGCCATTTCATTGTACAATGACATTATAGGCCTGATTAGTGTTTGGAATGTCTGGTCATAGATACACACTTCTATTTAATCACTTCAACATTAATAATAATAATAATAATACTAATAATAATACTAATACAACTACTACTAATAAAAATAATGATAATAATGCATTTTATTTAAAGGCGCATGTCAAAGCATTTACAAGACACACATAAAACAACAACAATACATCAAACAATATAAATCAGCAAACATTGATGTGGAAGTTAGTATCATTTTACAAAGATGAAGGATAAATAAGAATGGAAAGGATTACATAGTCAATGTGAGACCAAGTATGCCACTCAGAATAAATGCATTTTCAGACAGGATTTGAAGGTGAAGACAGTCAGAAGTGTGAATGTCCGATGGGAGAGAGTTCCAAAGGCTCACACACAAATGAAAAGATATCCAACTTTCCCTCTTTAAATTCTTTAATTCATTCAATCAGTATTTTTCTCTTACATTAGAATGGCTGTCCACGTTTTTCCATAGTATTACATTTCATAATGACAAACTACGACAATGGCTTTATTTTTCTAAGATGTAAAATATTTGACAAACATTTGTGTATTTCTTTCGACTGCAGCCCATAGATGATGGGGTTAAGGCCACCAGGAACAATGTGAAAGAGAAGGCCTGAAATCTTCCAGTATTCTGCGTACTGAGGGAAGCGATGAAGAATGATGATGATCATCCCACTGAGAAGCATGAGCAGATACAAACACAGATGAGTGCTGCAGGTCTTCAGGGCTTTGCTGTTCAAAGTCTTGCTCTTACTAGTTAGACAGGATGCTGTGATTTTAGAATAAGTAAGAATCATACTGCCAATAGAGGATGAGAGCAGGACTACAGTGAAAGTAAGACCATAGATGTTATTGATGAACACACTCTCACAGGAGAGTTTAAACAGAGAGGGATTGTCACAGTAAGGATTCATGATCCGAGTCCTGCATCGGTTCAGCCGTATGGTCAGACCGAGCAGAATCCCAACCAACACAAAGGCCACTCCCCAGGCAGAAACGGTCAGCTTGATCACCATTTTATCAGTCATTATGGTAGTGTACCTCAGTGGATTGCAGATGGCAACATATCTGTCAAAGGCCATAATCATGAGCACAGTGTGTGCGTTAGTGCCAAACATGTGTGAGGTAAACGCTTGCACCACACACTCATAGTAGTGAATGAAGCGCTCAGAAGGAGGCACATGGATATCTGCAAGCGCTCGGGGAACAAGGAAAGAGCTCCCCATGATATCATTAATTGACAGGTTACAGAAGAGTAGATACATCGGCTGGTGGAGGCTTTTCTCTGTCAATATCAAAACCAAAATGCCCAAATTGGTAATTAAGATGAATACATAGGCCAAGAGCAGGAATATGAAGATGGGGTACTTGTTAGTCTTGGTAATCCTTAACCCATCGAGCTGAAGAATCAGGCTGTTGTATGTATAGTTTTCCATCTGAGCTGAACAAAAATAAAATAGAGAGGAGGAAAAAATCATGAATGATATACATACCTCAGTGAAACTGAAACTATTACAAACTTAAATTAAAAAGATAATCTTGATAATCTTGAATAGTGTGTAGTTGTTTTGCATCTCAGTAGATTAACTAACAGAAAAATAAATATAACAACAACAACAACAAAATCCCCAACCAACCCAACCTTAACTCACTTAGAAATTCTGACAACACAATGGAAACAGTTGCCATTAATTCTATAAAACACTAGTGAATGAGTGGACATGAAAGTAAAAGTAGTAAAGAATGAGTCCTTACAAAAATGGTAAATTATTGCTGCATCAACAGTGATGGTGAAGAGGAAACTCATTCTGATTTTACTTACACATTACTTGCATCTCTGAAGGTTTACAGAACTGTTATTTCTCTATCACTGATCCCATTATTCACCCCTCCATCACTGCCACCTACACTAGGAATTACACTAAAATTAGTGGACCACCAATACACACTAGAGGATAAACTGACCACATACTCTACAGTACATGTATGAATTGCAAAACGTTCACAAAAACAAAAAAGGCAGTGTTGATTTGTTTCATAACCTATCTTTTGATTTAAACTAGTTTGCTACCAAACACATTTCAGACATGCATAATCTAATAAGAATCTATCAAATAATATGGTCATTTAATCAATGGTCAAATTTTCCTTGCAAGTGTAAGGCTGAAAATTGACTCTCATAATTCTGTCCTTAAAGCAAAGCCCTGTTATAACTAGTTCTATTCCAATTACACAGTTCTGTAAGTCACTAAGTCACATGAAGAAATCAGCTAAGGAAAAAATGATGTTAGATCAGTAAGTCAATAATAACCTTTCTGTCTAATGCTACAGTCTTCGGCTCTTCTTCAGGCCTACTCTACACAATCTTTTTTATGTAAGTGTCTTTTATGAGCATGATATCCACAAGGGAAGCCTACATCATTACATTGGAAAACATTATGTAATCTAAATTAGGCTAATGAAAGATAGGGGTACATGAAAAACATTTATTTAAACTTTTTTTTAAACTTATATTCATCAGTTATATTATTCAGTATGGTGAACTCCAACATGTCTGATAATTTTCAACATTATCTCTTACTATGGGTACAGCCTTACCTAGAATATACTACAATTATACAAAAACACAAGAGCTGAGAGCAAAGTCAACATAAAATATTAACATTAGTTTGGTGAATTTCATGGGCAATCCTACTTCTACATTTTGGTAATTTAAGATTGAGTTGATCTTTCCATTTAATAATTGTTTCTTTAAAGACTAGTGATTATTTAACTATGGTTTACCAATGACCCAAACTAAATATAAAATATACAGTACCATACTGTCTTCATCCGCTCATCCAGGGTCGGGTCGCGGGGGCAGCAGCCTATGCAGGGACGCCCAGACTTCCCTCTCCCCAGTCACTTCGTCTAGCTCTTCCCGGGGGATCCCGAGGCGTTCCTCGACCCGGAGAGTGCTCTCAACCCTTTTCCAGTTGAGGACCATGGACTCGGATTTGGAGTTGCTGATTCTCATCCTGGCTGCTTCACATTCGGCGGTGAATTGATCCAGTGAGAGTTGGAGGTCACGGTCTGATGAAGTCAACAGGACCACATCATCCACAAAAAGTAGTGACCCAATCCTGAGGTCACCAAACTGGGCACCCTCCACACCCTGGCTGCGCCTAGAAATCCTTTCCATAAAGATTATGAATCGGTGACAAAGCAGCCCTGGCGGAGTCCAACCCTCACTGGAAACAAGTCCGACTTATTACCGGCAATGCGGACCAAGCTCTGACACTGATCAAACAGGGAATGGACGGCCTGTATCAGGGGTCCGATACCCTATACTCCTGGAGAACCCCCCACAGGACTCCCCGAGGGACATGGTCGAATGCCTTCTCCAAGTCCACAAAACACGTGGACTGGTTGGACAAACTCCCATGCACCCTCAAGGATCCTGCAGAGGGTGTAGAGCTGGTCCACAGTTCCATGGCCTGGACAAAAACCACACTAACCCACGTCTGGGCGAGGGACACGGAAAACCATTTCTTGTGATCATCATAAGGGTCTTGTGAGCTACCATTTGTCTGGCCCCTCTCCCCGGACCTGTTTGCCATGAGAGACCCTACTAGGGGCATAAAGCCCCCGACAACTGAGCCCCTGGCGTCATTGGGACACGCAAACCCCTCCACCACGATAAGGTAGTAGCTCAGGGAGGGGATATACAAAGTTGAATTTAATTTGGAAATCTATGACTTAAGGACTCCTTTAGGGGAGTCTCACTGAACTCACTGAAACTCACAACTCACTAAAAGCAGACCTCTGTAGATTTCTGAATTTGATACTTTGATCTTTAACTCACTCACCAAAACACTGTCCATTGATATTGATCTCTTCATGAAGTGATCTTGTGCTTTACAAGTCCCGCTCATTTGTGGTGGGGCGGGGGAGCTTGGGCCCAGTCATAGCTGCTTGCAGCTTTAATTATTATTATCGTTCCTATAAAGTAAATGCATTTTTGACAGTCTAAATGTGCCCCAAGACTCACCAAAATTTGCAATCAGTGAAAAACCCAGTGAAAACTTTGATAATTTAAGAATCACGAAAATGGGCGAGACAAAATGGCTCAATAGCGCCCCCTAGAAAATTTAAAAAATTGAGCCTGTTGACTCAGATTGACGTAGACAAATGAAATTTGGTACACATGTGTATCATGTAAGGACGCATTAAAAAGTCTCTTGGACCCATATCCTCACAAGGCAAAATGGTTCAATAGCACCCCCTAGAAAATTTACATCACCAGGCGAAGCCGCAGTTTTTGTGAAAACACTCATGTAGGCCTGGGTTTGTTACTGCAAAGTTATTGAAACACAGGTTTGAGTGTAGGTGCCACTGCAGTCATGTTACTCTCTAAAACAGTGGTGCTGAAATGACTTTTAACAGCATTGTTTGCAAATAGTTTTGAATATTATATCATTGTTTTGGACATGTTTTGATTGTGTTTGATATAGATGGCACCATAACTTCCACTGTTCTAATAGGCAGTCGACATGCTTATGTTTGCGCAAGTTTCTTAGATAGTTCTGGGCTTTGTGTTCTTTAACTGGACTGAATTGTTTTGAGGATTTCTATAAGGAAGAGGTCTTTTGCTCTTTCACAGACCTGGTGAATAAATTAAATCTCCCACCCTCTCACCTATTTAGATATTTCCATGTGAGCAATTGCGCAAAATATTTATTCTCCAATTTCCCACACCTTCCACCTAAGCAACCATAGGGTGAACTTTTACAATTCAATCCTCTACAAAGGTCTTTCATCTCAAAAATGTATAGTTCTATTCAGTCATATGATGGCCATTTGACCACCAACACAAGAGAGGCTTGGGAGCGTGAACTAGGATTGGTTTTTGATGAGTATTGGTGGGAATCTGCTCTGAAGATCATTCACAAAACATCTATTTATGCCCGTTTGACCCTGATACAGTTTAAAGTTGTATTTAGATGTCATTATTCTAAGACAAGGTTGGCACAGATTTTTCCAAATACGATAGATGTCTGTGACAGATGTGGAGGCTCACCCTGCAACCTTACACACATGCTTTTCTCCTGCCCAGCCCTGAAAAATTTCTGGCAAATGTATTTCAACACCATGTCAAAGGTATTCTCAAAAACTATTGACACTTCACCACACATTTGCATTTTTGGTCTTCCGGAAGAGTAGACCCAATATTCTACTAAAGAACAGGAAGTGATAGCTTTTACCTCCATGATTGCTAAACGCCACCTCCTTCTTAACTGGAAATCCACAACAGCTCCTTCCAGCAAACAGTGGATTAAGGAGGTTATGTCCTTTTAGAAAGTAGAGAAAATTAGATATTAAAGAAGGGGAAACTTAAACAAATTCTACAATAAATGGCAACCGTTCATGGATTTTTTTGAGACAATGTAACACCCCCCCCCCCCTTTCCCTTTTTTTTCTCTTCTCTTTTTTTTTTAGTTTACTATTGTTGTTTATCTGTTTTTCTATTCTTATGTTTGTGCAACCAAGTACATTTTTTATACAGACTATGTCTAAATACTTATATCTAAATCCATTGATGTATACGGGCACATCTAATGCTGACACCTATATGTCCTGATATGTGTGAGTGCCTTTGTTATATGTCATGTACACATCAATAAAAAATATGAAACAGGAAAAACAAATGATACTTTTCAAGAATTTCAGTGGTGCCATTTCATTGTTCCCTGTTTGTTTGTACAATGACATTATAGGTCTGATTAGTGTTTAGGATGTCTGGGCACAGATACACACTTCTATTTAATCACTTCAGCAGTGATAATAATACTACTACTACTACTACTAATAATAATAATGATAATAATGCATTTTATTTAAAGGCGCATTTAAAAATATTTACAAGATACACAAAACAACAACAGTACATCACACAATATGAATCAGCTAACATTGATGTGGAAGTTAGTATCATTTTACAAAGATGAAGGATTAATAAGAATGGAAAGGATTACATAGTCAATGTGAGACCAAGTATGCCACTCAGAATAAATGCATTTTCAGACAGAATTTGAAGGTGGAGACAGTCAGAAGTGTGAATGTCCGATGGGAGAGAGTTCCAAAGGCTCACACACAAATGAAAAGATATCCAACCTTCCCTCTTTAAATTCTTTCAATCAGTATTTTTATCTTACATTAGAATGGATGTCCACGTTTTTCCATAGTATTACATTTCATAATGACAAACTACGATAATTGCTTTATTTTCCTAAGATGTAAAATATTTGACAAACATTTGTGTATTTCTTGGGACTGCAGCCCATAGATGATGGGGTTAAGGCCACCAGGAAGAACATGAAAGAGAAGGCCTGAAATCTTCCCATATTCTGCGTACTGAGGGAAGCGATGAAGAATGATGATGATCATCCCACTGAGAAGCATGATCAGATACAAACACAGATGAGTGCTGCAGGTCTTCAGGGCTTTGCTGTTCAAAGTCTTGCTCTTACTAGTTAGACAGGCTGCTGTGATTTTAGAATAAGTAAGAATTATACTGCCAATAGAGGATGAGAGCAGGACTACAGTGAAAGTAAGACCATAGATGTTATTGATGAACACACTCTCGCAGGAGAGTTTAAACAGAGAGGCATTGTCACAGTAAGGACTCATGATCCGAGTCCTGCATCGGTTCAGCCGTAAGGTCAGACCCAGCAGAATCCCAACCAACACAAAGGCCACTCCCCAGGCAGAAACAGTCAGCTTGATCACCATTTTATCAGTCATTATGGTAGTATACCTCAGTGGATTGCAGATGGCAACATATCTGTCAAAGGCCATAATCATGAGCACAGTGTGTGCGTTAGTGCCAAACATGTGTAGGATGAACGCTTGCACCACACACTCATAGTAGTGAATGAAGCGCTCAGAAGGAGGCACATGGATATCTGCAAGCGCTCGGGGAACAAGGAAAGAGCTCCCCATGACCCCATTAATCAGCAGGTTACAGAAGAGCAGATACATCGGCTGGTGGAGACTTCTCTCTGTCAATATCAAAAGCACAATGCCCAAATTGGTAATTAACATGAATACATAGGCGAAGAGCAGGAATAAGAAGACGGGGTACTTGATAGTCTTGGTGAGAATTAACCCCTCGAGCTGAAGAGTCAGGCTGTTGTATGTATAGTTTTCCATCTGAGCTGAACAAAAACAAAATAGAGAGGAGGAAAAAATGATGAATGATATACATACCTCAGTGAAACTGAAACTATTACAAACTAAAATTCTAAACTAAAGAGGAAGTTTTTTTTGCACCTTTAAATATCAGTAGATTAACTAACAGAAAAATAAATATAACAACAACAACAACAAAATCCACAACCAACCCAACCTTAACTCACTTAGAGATTCTGACAACACAATGGAAACAGTTGCCATTAATTCTAAAACACTATTGAATGAGTGGATATGAAAGTAAAAGTGAATCCTTACAAAAATGGTAAATTATTGCTGCATCAACAGAAGTGATGCTGAAGAGGAAACTTATTCTGATTTTACTTACACATTACTTGCATCTCTGTAGGTTTACAGAACTGTTATTTCTCTATTACTGCTCCCATTATTCACCCCTCCATCACTGCCACCTACACTAGGAGTGTATCTGTTCCAGCTGAAGTTAGTGGACCACCAATACAAACCAGAGGATAAACTGACCACATACTCTACAATACATGTATGAATTCCAAAATGTTCACAAAAACAAAAAAGGCAGTGCTGATTTGTTTCATTTCCTATCTTTTCATTTAAACTAGTTTGCTACCAAACACATTTCAGACATGCATAATCTAATAAGAATAAGAATCTATCAAATAATATGGTCATTTAATCAATGGTCAAATTTTCCTTGCAAGTGTAAGGCTGAAAATTGACTCTCATAATTCTGTCCTTAAAGCAAAGCCCTGTTATAACTAGTTCTATTCCAATTACACAGTTCTGTAAGTCACAAAGTCACATGAAGAAATCAGCTAAGGAAAAAATGATGTTAGATCAGTAAGTCAATAATAACCTTTCTGTCTAATGCTACAGTCTTCGGCTCTTCTTCAGGCCTACTCTACACAATCTTTTCCATGTAAGTGTCTTTTATGAGCATGATATCCACAGAGGAAGCCTACATCATTATGTTGGAAAGCATTATGTAATCTTAATTAGGTTAATGAAAGATAGGGGTACATGAAAAACTTATTCTAGATGTCATCAGTTATATTATTTAGTATGGTTAACTCCAACATGTCTGATCATTTTCAACATTATTATACAAAAACACAAGAGCTGAGAGCAAAGTCAACATAAAATATTAACATTAGTTTGGTGAATTTCATGGGCAATCTTACTTCTACATATTGGTAATTTAAGATTGAGTTGATCTCTCCATTTAATAATTGTTTCTTTAAAGACTAGTGATTATTTAACCATGGTTTATCAATGACAAGCTAAATACCCCTCCCTGAGCTACTACCTTATCGTGGTGGAGGGGTTTGCATGTCCAAATGACCCCAGGAAATCAGTTGTTGGGGTTTTTTATGCCCCTTGTAGGGTCTCCCATGGCAAACAGGTCCGGGGGGAGGGGCCAGACAAAGGGTAGCTCAGAAGACCCTAATGACGAACACAACAAATGGTTTTCTGTGTCCCTTGCCCGGGGCCCCCGCCTGGAGCCAGGCCTGGGGGTGGGGCTTGGGGGCGAGCGCCTGGTGGCCGGGCCTTTCCCCATGGGGCCCGGCAGGGCACAGCCCGAAGAGAGGACATGGGACCCCGCTCCCACAGACTCACCACCAGTGGGAGGGGCCAAAGGGGTCGGTTGCGCTGTGAGCTGGGTGGCAGCCGAAGGCGGGGACCTTGGCGGTCCAAGCCTTGGCTGCAGAAGCTAGCTCTAGGGACGTGGAACGTCACCTCTCTGGTGGGGAAGGAGCCTGAGCTGGTGGGCGAGGTTGAGAAGTTCCGGCTAGATATAGTCGGCCTCACCTCGACGCACAGCAAGGGCTCTGGAACCAGTCTTCTCGAGAGGGGTTGGACTCTCGTCCACTCTGGAGTTTCCACTGGTGAGAGGCGCCGGGCAGGGGTGGCAATACTTATTGCCCCCTGGCTTGGTGCATGTATGTTGGAGTTTACCCCGGTAGATGAGAGGGTAGCCTCCCTCCGCCTTCGGGTGGGGGGACGGATCCTGACTGTTGTTTGTGCCTATGGTCCAAACATGGACTTCAACGCTCACATTGGCAGCGACAGTGAGACTTGGAGGGGTGTGATTGGGAGGAACGGCCTCCCTGACCTGAACCCGAGCTGTGTTCTGTTATTAGACTTCTGTGCTTGTCACAGATTGTCCATAACGAACACCATGTTCAAGCATAAGGGTGTCCATATGTGCACTTGGCACCAGGACACCCTAGGCCGCAGTTCTATGATTGTCTTTGTAGTCGTGTCGTCGGACTTGCGGCCGCATGTCTTGGACACTCGGGTGAAGAGAGGGGCGGAGATGTCAACTGATCACCACCTGGTGGTGAGTTGGCTACGATGATGGGGCAGGATGCCGGTCAGACCTGGCAGACCCAAATATATTGTGAGGGTCTGCTGGGAACGTCTGGCAGAGTCTCCTATCAGAGACCGTTTCAACTCCCCCCTCCGGTAGAGCTTCAACCATGTACCGGGGGAGGTGGGGGACATTGAGTCCGAGTGGGCCATGTTCCGTGCCTCCATTGTTAAGGCGGCTGACCGGAGCTGTGGCCACAAGGTGGTCGGTGCCTTTCGTGGCGGCAATCCCCGAACCTGCTGTTGGACACTGCCGGTGAGGGATGCCGTCAAGCTGAAGGAGTCCTGTAGGGCCTTTTTGGCCTGTGGGACTCCGGAGGCAGCAGGCAGGTACTGGCAGGCCAAGCGGAGTGCAGCTGCGGCGGTTGCTCAGGCAAAAACCCGGACATGGGAGGAGTTCGGCAAGGCCATGGAAAAAGACTTCCGGATGGCTTCGAAGAGATTCTGGACCATCATCCGGCATCTCAGGAGGGGGAAGCAGTGCGCCGTCAACACTGTGAATGGTGGGGACGGTGCGCTGCTGACCTCGACTTGGGACGTTGTGGATTGGTGGAAGGAATACTTCGAAGACCTCCTCAATCCCACCAACACGCCTTCTGGTAAGGAAGCAGGGCCTGGGGCCTCGGGTGCGGGTTCTCCTGTTTCTGGGGCTGAGTCAAAAAGCTCCTCGGTGGCAGGGCCCCGGGGTTGGACGAGATTCGCCCTGAGTTCCTGAAGGCCCTGGATGTTGTGGGTCATGGTTGACACGACTCTGCAGCATAGCGTGTACATCGGGGGCAGTGCCTCTGGATTGGCAGACTGGGGTGATGGTCCCTCTTTTTAAGAAGGGGGACCGGAGGGTGTGTTCCAACTATAAGTGGATCACACTCCTCAGCCTCCCTGGTAAGCTCTATTTGGGGGTGCTGGAGAGGAGGGTCCATCGGATAGTCGATCCTCAGATTCAGGAGGACCAGTGTGGTTTTTGTCCAGGCCGTGGAGCTGTGGACCAGCTCTACACCCTCTGCAGGATCCTTGAGGGTGCGTGGGAGTTTGCCCAACCAGTCCACATGTGTTTTGTGGACTTGGCGAAGGCAACCCTAACCCTAACCCTAACCCCCTGATATGAGCTGTCCATTTCCTGTATGACCGGTAATAAGTCGGACTTGTTTCTGGTGAGGGTTGGACTCCACCAGGGCCGCCCTTTGTCACCGATCCTGTTCATAATCTTTATGGACAGGATTTCTAGGTGCAGCCAGGGTGCGGAGGGGGTCCGGTTTGGTGACCTCAGGACTAGCTCACTGCTTTTTGCGGATGATGTGGTCCTGTTGGCTTCATCAGACCGTGACCTCCAACTCTCACTGGATCGATTCGCAGCCGAGTGTGAAGCGGCTGGGATGAGAATCAGCACCTCCAAATCCGAGTCCATGGTCCTCAACTGGAAAAGGAATGCACTCTCCAGGTCGGGAATGAGATCCTTCCCCAAGTGGAGGAGTTCGAGTACCTCGGTGTCTTGTTCACGATTGAGGGAAGGATGGAGCGTGAGATCGACAGGCAGATCGGTGCGGCGTCTGCAGTAATGCGGACTCTGCACAGATCCGTTGTGGTGAAGAGAGAGCTGGAACGAAAGGCGAAGCTCTCGATTTACCAGTCGATCTTCGTTCCTACCCTCACCTATGGTCATGAGCTTTGGGTAGTGAACGAAAGAACAAGATCGTGGGTACAGGCGGCCGAAATGAGCTTCCTCCATAGGGTGGCTGGGCTCTCCCTTACAGATAGGGTGAGAAGCTCGGGCATCTAATTAGGATGCCTTCCAGACGCCTCCCTGGTGAGGTGTTCAGGGCATGTCCCACCGGTAGGAGACTCAGGACATGCTGGAGAGACTATGTCTCTCGGCTGGCCTGGGAACGCCTCGGGATCCCCCGGGAAGAGCTGGATGAAGTGGCTGGAGAGAGGGAAGTCTGGGCTTCCCTGCTTAGGCTGCTGCCCCCGCGACCCAACCCCGGATAAGAGGAAGAGGACGATAACGGTAATGGTAACAAACTAAATATAAAATATATCAAAGTTGAATTTAATTTGGAAATCTATGACTTAAGGACTCCTTTAGTGGAGTCTCACTGAAATCACTGAAACTCGCAACTCACTAAAAGCAGACCTCTGCAGATTTCTGAATTTGATACTTTGATCTTTAACTCGCTCACCAAAACACTGTCCATTGATGTTGATCTCTTCATGAGGCTATCTTGTGCTTTACACATGTAGTCAACATTTGTTTAACAATTAAATAAGTCTGATGAATAAATTCCAAACATTGAGGGTTCAGTTGAATTGCTCTTTGCCACCATTATCCATTGGGTGATAGGCAGTGCTATGAGACTTGGCTACATCAGACAGCTCTAACAATTCAGACAATACTTCTCTCTCAAAGCTGGCTCCATGATCTCTGTGAATATGATCAGGGAAACCATAGACCACAACTTTCTAGTAATCTACTTGGTAGTCTGCTTCCTGCATTGGAAGGCCTGGGCCACCTTTATTATGTGGTCAGTCACAACAAGTCTATCCACAGGGTGCTTGTTTCTGTCCTCTCTGACCAGAAGTCAATGCAAACAAGCTGCATTAATTATCTTTGCACTAAATGTTACCTGATTTATATTGTTTGATGTACAGTTGTTGTGTTATATGTGTCTTGTAAGCTGTCCTTGAGTGCTTTGAAAGTCGCCTTTTAAATAAAATGCATTATTATTATTATTTTTACACATTCAAATATGGTGATAGACAGCTACTATATCTTGTAGTATATTTATTTGATATGATTTATATCATATTATAGTACTTGAAATTTTGAGCTACAACTGCAAAGCGTGTGCAATCAATAATTAAACGTCACTATTATAATTATTATCATTTATACAAATATTGCTTTTTAATTCGTTTTTATGACCGAAAACATGATCAAATCATCAAAAACAATTGATACTTTTCAAGAATTTCAGTGGTGCCATTTCATTGTTCCCTGTTTGCTTGTATAATGACAATATAGGTCTGATTAGTGTTTGAGATGTCTGGTCACAGATACACACTTCTATTTAATCACTTCAACAATGATAATAATAACAATAATAATAATGATAATAATGATAATAATGCATTTTATTTAAAGGCGCATGTCAAAGCATTTACAAGACACACATAAAACAACAACAGTACATCAAACAATATAAATCAGCAAACATTGATGTGGAAGTTAGTATCATTTTACAAAGATGAAGGACAAATAAGAATGGAAAGGATTACATAGTCAGTGTGAGACAAAGTATGCCACTAAAACAACAATAAATGCATTTTCAGACAGGATTTGAAGGTGGAGACAGTCAGAAGTGTGAATGTCCGATGGGAGAGAGTTCCAAAAGCTCACACAAAAATGAAAAGATATCCAACTTTCCCTCTTTAAATTCTTTAATTCTTTCAATCAGTATTTTTGTCTTGCATTAGAATGGATGTCCAATTTTTTCCATAGTATTACATTTTATAATGACGAACTACAATAATGGCTTTATTTTTCTAAGATGTAAAATATTTGACAAACATTTGTGTATTTCTTGGGACTGCAGCCCATAGATGATGGGGTTAAGGCCACCAGGAACAATGTGGAAGAGAAGGCCTGAAATCTTCCAGTATTCTGCGTACTGAGGGAAGCGATGAAGAATGATGATGATCATCCCACTGAGAAGCATGAGCAGATACAAACACAGATGAGTGCTGCAGGTCTTCAGGGCTTTGTTGTTCAAAGACTTGCTCTTACTAGTTAGACAGGATGCTGTGATTTTAGAATAAGTAAGAATCATACTGCCAATAGAGGATGAGAGCAGGACTACAGTGAAAGTAAGACCATAGATGTTATTGATGAACACACTCTCACAGGAGAGTTTAAACAGAGAGGGATTGTCACAGTAAGGATTCATGATCCGAGTCCTGCATCGGTTTAGCCGTATGGTCAGACCCAGCAGAATCCCAACCAACACAAAGCCCACTCCCCAGGCAGAAACAGTCAGCTTGATCACCATTTTATCAGTCATTATGGTAGTATACCTCAGTGGATTGCAGATGGCAACATACCTGTCAAAGGCCATAATCATGAGCACAGTGTGTGCGTTAGTGCCAAACATGTGTATGAAGAACGCTTGTATCACACATTCATAGTAGTGAATGAAGCGCTCAGAAGGAGGCACTTGGATGTCTGCAAGCAACCGGGGAACGATGAAAGAGCTCCCCATGACATCATTAACCGACAGGTTACAGAAGAGCAAATACATCGGCTGGTGGAGGCTTCTCTCTGTCCAAATCAGAAGCACAATGCCCACATTGGTAATTAAGATGAATACATAGGCCAAAAGCAGGAATATGAAGACGGGGTACTTGTTAGTCTTGGTGATCCTTAACCCCTCGAGCTGAAGAGTCAGGCTGTTGTATGTATAGTTTTCCATCTGAGCTGAACAAAAACAAAATAGAGAGGAGGAAAAAATCATGAATGATATACATACCGCAGTGAAACTGAAACTATTACAAACTAAAATTCTAAATTAAAGAGGAAGATATAGAATTTCAGATCATAATCTTGAATAGTGTGGAGTTTTTTTTACATTTTTAAATCAACAACAACAAAATCCCCAACCAACCCAACCTTAACTCACTTAGAAATTCTGACAACACAATGGAAACAGTTGCCATTAATTCTATAAAACACTAGTGAATGAGTGGACATGAAAGTAAAAGTAGTGAAGAATGAGTCCTTACAAAAATGGTAAATTATTGCTGCATCAATAGAAGTGATGCTGAAGAGGAAACTCATTCACAATACTTATTTCTCTATCACTGCTACCATTATTCACCCCTCCATCACTGCCACCTACACTAGGAGTGTATCTGTTCCAGCTGAAGTTAGTGGACCACCAATACAAACCAGAGGATAAACTGACCACAATACATGTATGAATTCCAAAATGTTCACAAAAACGAAAAAGGCAGTGCTGATTTGTTTCATATCCTATCTTTTGATTTAAACTAGTTTACTACCAAAGACATTTCAGACATGCATAATCTAATAAGAATCTATCAAATAATATGGTAATTTAATCAATGTTCAAATTTTCCTTGCGAGTGTAAGGCTGAAAATTGACTCTCATAATTCTGTCCTTAAAGCAAAGCCCTGTTATAACTAGTTCTATTCCAATTACACAGTTCTGTAAGTCACTAAGTCACATGAAGAAATCAGCTACGGAAAAAATTATGTTAGATCAGTAAGTCAATAATAACCTTTCTGTCTAATGCTACAGTCTTCGGCTCTTCTTCAGGCCTACTCTACACAATCTTTTTCATGTAAGTGTCTTTTATGAGCATGATATCCACAAGGGAAGCCTACATCATTACGTTGGAAAACATTATGTAATCTAAATTAGGCTAATGAAAGATAGGGGTACATGAAAAACTTATTCTAGATGTCATCAGTTATATTATTTAGTATGGTTAACTCCAACATGTCTGATAATTTTCAACATTATCTCTTACTATGGGTACAGCCTTACCTAGAATATACTACAATTATACAAAAACACAAGAGCTGAGAGCAAAGTCAACATAAAATATTAACATTAGTTTGGTGAATTTCATGGGCAATCCTACTTCTACATATAGGTAAGATTGAGTTGATCTCTCCATTTAATAATTGTTTCCTTAAAGACCAGTGACTATTTAACCATGATTTACCAATGACCCAAACTAAATATAAAATATATCAAAGTTGAATTTAATTGGAAATTTATGACTTAAGGACTCCTTTAGGGTAGTCTAACTGAACTCACAACTCACTAAAAGCAGACCTCTGCAGATTTCAGAATTTGATACTTTGATCTTCTAAATGGTTGAAATGCTTTTTACACCTTTTTTAGAAATACATTTATGACCTATTTAATGTGTTTATAAGAAAATGTCTGAATTCACTTTACACAGTCTTTAAGCCAATGATTAGCTCATTTTCCGAACATTGTACTACTAGAACTGAGACAATGCATTTCACTCCATAAATGTTAAGTGTCAAGTCATACATACATGTTGGCCAGGTTTATTTTTCTCCACAGCCAGTTAGCATGATTGAAGTTCTCCCAAAACAAGTTGTCAGTCTATGCTCTTTCTCCTCATTTAAAATGCAAGCTATGGATCCTGAGTCTATCATGGCCCTCAGCTCAACCTTCTCATTCACCGCAACCTGGGCATAGAACAACTCACTGAAAGCAGACGTCTGCAGATTCCTGAACCACAACCTAGTATCCTTCTGGCACAGCTGAACACAGTCACTGTAAAGAAGCTCTTGTCAGGGTTGAGCATAGCTCAGCGGGTAGAGCGCCCACCCCATGTGTTGAGGCTATAGTCCTCGTTGCAGGTGATCCCGGTTCGAATCCCAAGCCGAGTGGTCTTATCCTGCGTGTCATTCCCCCTCTCTCTGCCTCCTGTTTCCTGTCTATCTCCACTGTCCTGTACATTAAAGGCAAAAAAAGCCCGAAAAAATATACTTAAAAAAAAGAAGCTCTTGTCTTCACTGAAGGTATCTTGTCCACTTTTCACACTTACCCTCATCAAGTGTGGGTGTTCTAGTTCCCGAAAGGTTGACTGTGACTGTCATCACTGTGACCCATTTGGTTCTGTCCATGTCTGTTGCTGTCCCTCTTCCAATGCCCGAGTGTAAAGCATGACTGAATTTCTCCCTCTTGCAGTGCATCAGTGTGTAATGACAAATGTCACCACAGACATGGCATTTCTTTGCCTGGAAAAGCCTGGGAGTGAATTGTCATGGTGGGTTTCGGGTGCAGGGACTGCAGCCTGCACATTCTGATGTGTTATTATCTGAGGTTGATAGAGTAAGCATTCTGTTCATATTGCCGTAGGAGTTGGGGCATAGGTTGACCATGACTACAACTTTTGCTTTTCCTATTAGCCCAGCTAATATCTCTTGTGGCTGGTTGTGTGTCATTTCTACCCATTCATGTACAGCACATTTATCACTGAGAGTTGGTGGTTCCTTAACATCTGACTGCATGAAGTGTTTGACCCCCAAATTCAGCTTAGATGGTCTTTAGATGGATTGCTGTCAGTCTTGTTACTTTGAAGGTTGGCTGCAATCGAATCACCAATATGTTTAGCTAACTAAAGCTACCTACATTTATAAACACACTGTACATTAAGTGACACTTTTGTATCTACACTTCACCCACAGGTGTAAAGTAAGGCCTATACTGAACTTTGGTGAAAGAGACTACAAAGGTATATGGCCATATAATGTGTCCTGATACTATAGCTGTAGAACCTAAAGTTCAATTGCCTTTTAAACAAATGCCTACTAGCACAGGAATTTCTGTTAAGGTCATTTACAGCTCTTGAAAAGTTACAATTGAAAAGAGGTTACAGTTTTGTGCAAAGCAACCTCTATTTCCTGTTCAACTGCAATGCCATCTACTGGGTGGTGGGGTTTCCTAAAAGTGATGAGGAACTGGGAGGATTTTGAGTTATTGGAGCAGATAACATCACAGATAAAACACGTATTTCACATTGATTTTAACTTTTAACTGGAAGCCAGATTATGGTGAACGCCATACATTGCCATATCAAAATGATGCACATGCTGCAGGGATCCCTTTTGAGTTATTGAAGGTTTTTCCAGTAACCTCTCATCTAAGTTTAGCTGTTAAAGGCTCCTTCAGCAACTCTCCAAGCAAAAAAGGTTTATTGAATATCCTAATATCCTACACCCTAATTCTAATTGTGTAGTTGTAAACTTAGGTTTCACACATGCAATTGAGTTGGATGTAAACTCTTTTTCACCTGTAAACAGATGTGTAACTGCAAACCTGTGCAAATCATCTTTATGCACTGAAATATTGTAAATTATTTGTACAAATCTTTTACATTTGTTTACAAAACGTCAAGCACAGCTACAGATCTTCTGGATTCAAAGATTAAATCTATTGTTCAGATATCTTTTACATATTCAAACATTTTAATGTATTTATACAAAATGATTTCACACATTCAGATATGGTGATTCACAGTTACAATGTATATAACCCTAATTTTATTTGATAGTTTGATAGTAATTGAAGTTTTCAGCTGCACACAAAGCTTGTGCAATCAATAAATAAACATCACTGTTATGATTACTGATATTTATATAAATATGGCTGTGTAATTATTGTTTTTATGACTAAAATTATATCATACTGTAAAAACTAATTATATTTTTGGAGAATTTCAATGGTGCCATTTCATTGTTGTTCCATTATCTTTTAAGTTTTCTTTGTATTATGACATTTTAAGCATGATCAGAGTCAGTGGCCCCAGATAATCAGAAATGTGCATTTTCTGTATTGTATGACAATAATATGCTTTATTATATATATATATATACCACACATGCAGTGTTCACTGCCCCAGGCTAAAGATTCAGAAAGCAGTCTGAAAAATGCTGAATTACATTAACTTGATGACATTCAACCATGCAGACACAATATACAACATACAACGGAGAGTTTTCTATTACATTAAACCAAACATGGGAATTCTTTCGGAAGTAACAATAATTTGTGCTCTTGATATGTCACAGTCTCTTAGTATATCTTTTAATATTTTTCATTTTCTGTACGAAAAGAACATTAAAACACATTAGTAATACTTGATCACTTGGATGAGTACAGTAGCTGAGAAATACTTCCCTTACATAGTTAAGAAAACTATTAAATCACTGTCATAATTCACACACAAATAAAGAGATACCCAGCTTTCCCTCTGTAAATTCTATAATTCTTTCAATAAAAAAACTATTTTCTTTTACATTAGAGGGTACATCCAAGTTTTCCCATAATATTACTTTTCATGATTGCAAACTAAAATAATGGCTTTATTTTTCTAAGATGTAAAATATTTGACAAACATTTATGTATTTCTTGGGACTGTAGCCCATAGATGATGGGGTTGAGACTGCCAGGAACAACGTGAAAGAGAATGGCTGAAATCTTCCCGTACTCTTCTAACTGAGGGAAGCGATGAAGGATGATGGGGATCATCCCACTGAGAAGCATGAGCAGATACAAACACAGATGAGTGCTGCAGGTCTTCAGGGCTTTGCTGTTCAAAGACTTGCTCTTACTAGTTAGACAGGCTGCTGCAATTTTAAAGTAAGTAACAACTATACTGCCAATAGATGATGAGAGCAGGACTACAGTGAAAGTAAGACCATAGATGTTATTGATGAACACACTCTCACAGGAGAGTTTAAACAGAGAGGGATTGTCACAGTAAGGATTCATGATCCGAGTCCTGCATCGGTTCAGCCGTATGGTCAGACCCAGCAGAATCCCAACCAACACAAAGGCCACTCCCCAGGCAGAAACTGTCAGCTTGATCACCATTTTATCAGTCATTATGGTAGTATACCTCAGTGGATTGCAGATGGCAACATATCTGTCAAAAGCCATAATCATGAGCACAGTGTGTGAAGTGGTCCCGAACATGTGTATGATGAACGCTTGCATCACACACTCATAGTAGTGAATGAAGCGCTCGGAAGGAGGCACATGGATGTCTGCAAGCAACCGGGGAACAAGGAAAGAGTTCCCCATGATCCCATTAATCAGCAGGTTACAGAAGAGCAGATACATCGGCTGGTGGAGGCTTCTCTCTGTCCAAATCAGAAGCACAATGCCCACATTGGTAATTAAGATGAATACATAGGCGAAGAGCAGGAATATGTAGACGGGGTACTTGTTAGTCTTGGTGATCCTTAATCCCTCGAGCTGAAGAGTCAGGCTGTTGTATGTATAGTTTTCCATCTGAGCTGAACAAAAATAAAATAGAGAGGAGGAAAAAACCATGAATGCCATACATACCTCAGTGAAACTGAAACTATTACAAACTAAAATTCTAAATTAAAGCTGAAGTTAGTGGACCACCAATACAAACCAGAGGATAAAGTGACCACATACTCTACAATACATGTATGAATTACAAAATGTTCACAAAAACAAAAAAGGCAGTGCTGATTTGTTTCATATCCTATCTTTTGATTTAAACTAGTTTGCTACCAAAGACATTTCAGACATGCATAATCTAATAAGAATCTATCAAATAATATGGTCATTTAATCAATGGTCAAATTTTCCTTGCGAGTGTAAGGCTGAAAATTGACTCTCATCATTCTTCTCTAGTTCTATTCCAATTACACAGTTCTGTAAGTCACTAAGTCACATGAAGAAATCAGCTAAGGAAAAAATGATGTTAGATCAGTAAGTCAATAATAACCTTTCTGTCTAATGCTACAGTCTTCGGCTCTTCTTCGGGCCTACTCTACACAATCTTTTTCATGTAAGTGTCTTTTATGAGTATGATATCCACAAGGGAAGCCTACATCATTACATTGGAAAACATTATGTCATCTTCATGAGGTTAATGAATCTGTCAACAAATGTGTTAGAACCACATAAAAACACCTTTTTTCCATTTTATATGTATGTCATCAGTTTATTATTTATTATGATGATATATTATGACGTATTTGATCATTTTTAGATGTTTCAAATAACTACTTTGTGGTTCCACAAGGGAGCTGCCATAGGCTGTGTTCACACTGCAAGCCAAAATCCGATTTTTAACCAACCTAGATTGGAACCAGATGGCTCTTATGAAGTTTGAACAGTCATAAATCACATGAAATCCGATTTTTGCAAACCAGATTGAAACCACCATTGGGAGGTAGTTTGCATTTGGACAGATGTGTCTGAGTCTGAACAGCTCTAAACACTCAAACCTGATTTGACTGTCCGTGATGTCTCTCTACGTCTCTACGCTACGTCACTCTGTGCGACACCAGACCTGCGCTTATTCCAGTTGTTGTTGCTAGGTGATATCACTGGAGGACTTATTCCAGTTGTTGTTGCTAGGTGATATCACTGGAGGATTTATTCCAGTTGTTGTTGCTGATATCACTGGAGGACTTATTCCAGTTGTTGTTGCTGATATCACTGGAGGACTTATTCCAGTTGTTGTTGCTGATATCACTGGAGGACTTATTCCAGTTGTTGTTGCTAGGTGAGATCACTGGAGGACTTATTCCAGTTGTTGTTGCTAGGTGATATCACTGGAGGACTTATTCCAGTTGTTGTTGCTGATATCACTGGAGGACTTATTCCAGTTGTTGTTGCTAGGTGATATCACTGGAGGCAACGGACGACGTAAACATCAGTCCATGGACAGAGGACCAAACCAAACTCTTAATCTTTGGGGAGATGGCGGTTCAAGCAAAGCTCGAGGGTTTGTTGTTGCTGTCGCAATGATATGACATCACACAATACACACTAGATGATGGCTCCGCTCCAACGTTGTTGCCATGGCAACCTGTCAGATTGGTCATTAAGGTGGCCCAGTCTGAACAGAGCCAAATCCGATTTGGACACTTGCTAAAAACAGTGTGGACAGTCAGGCCTAAAAATCAGATTTGAGAAGGAATCAGATTTGCCTGCAGTGTGAACGCAGCCTTAGTCCATTATTATTCACACAGTATATGCAGGTGCGTTATGACATCAGAGAGCAGAATGTATGTTTCCATAGTTACACAGGTGATACATACTGTAACTGTACTTACCCACTTAAGTTTTTTCATCTACAAAACAAACCCTAACCCTAAGACTTTGGCACAGAACTATACATAGGTCTGTGCCAAAGTCTTAGGCCAGCACCATCTAACTATGTACATAAAATTTAACATGAATTATAAAGTATTATTATTACATAAGGTTCCATTTCATTTAGGTTTAAGAGAACCTGTTTCAGTGTAAGGTGAGGTCACACTAAATACTATATATATTTTATATTACTCTTAACGGTTTCAAACAAGTCAGAAAAGTGTGTCTGTGAAACTACAGATTTACATTATGAATTGTGTTTTATTTGGTAGTGTGACTGATTGTAATTTTTGCATCAGTAGTAAACCATACACAATTACCTACTTAATCTACATCTGGCTGTCAGTGGAGAGACATGAGGCCAACCTGATCATTTCCCCATCTCTTATATCTGACTGTGAGATCTTCTCAGCAGGAGGAAGCTGCTAGTTCACACACTACAACAAGGTAAATTGTTATTTTGTGTGTGAACTTGAACGCACCACCCTTGTTGAGCCCAGTTTGCTGTGTTCACTGATTGTGGTAGGTTGAGTTAGCTCTCTATATCTCTATAATATCTTTTATAGCTTTGTTTTATGGGTAAAAGTTCGTTTTTATTTGCCTTGTATACTGAGATAAGCTCCAAGTAATCACAGTAAGTGTTTGGTGAGGATGTTGACTGGTTGTAATTTTGTGTAATTTAGCAATTTAGCAATTTATTAAGCCAAGTTTTTGGCAACTCTGCTAGCTCAGTGTTAGCTCAAGAGAGTAAGAAAGTACACCACTGATACAGACATACTGAATGAAAAGAGGAGAAACAAAAGACCAAACAACAATTTTAGATTAATTGGTTGGTCAACAACAACAAAAAGTCTCTTCCCATCAGGAGGTATGCTACAGCTACAGCTACGGCTAGCTGAAAGTGTTATTTTCTGCTGTGTCATTGTGTTAGCTAAACTGTAAGCAAGCTAGGATAACAATAGCCATTAGCCGCGCTACTGGAGCTACAGGCTAATATGATGCTAATATTACAAATAACTAGTCTTTATTTCTGAGTTGTATCTTATATTTCATCAGATTGAAGAAGGTGAACGTAGCATCAGGCAGACATGGTGACCAGAGAGGGAGAGGAGGTAATGCAGTCAAAAATGTCATAAATTTAGTTTTTGATATTTAAGGTATTGTAGGAGTTGAGGCTTTAAATTTGAGTTGAGCTGGGTCAGAGTGAATGAGTGTACCTATATGTGTTGGGTTTATGTTATTTATCATTATTATCATTATCTTATTATTTATTATATTTATTATTATTTTTTAATTATTGTTAAAATTAATCATTAGTTGCAGTCCTTTATAAATGACTTCAAGATATCTAACACATCACAACAGCAAAATCCTGCTTTTGCATTATTATATCTTTCATAAATATATTATGTATGAGTACAACAGTCAGGTAAAACTTTTCTGCACTGAGGAATTAAAAAACTTATCATAATTCAGACTTTTACTGAGGTGACATAGTATTTTTACATGAGTAAACGATCGAAATACTTCATCCTCCACTGTTTGCTGAGCAGTTTTAATACAATAAATGTTTCTTGTTGTGACGGAAGAGAAAAGCTTTACACAGAATAAATACATAAAGTTACTCATGTATAAATGCTTTTCATTATTGTATCAGTAATGTGTATACGGTATTTTAATTTGTCGTATCCTTTTGCCGCAGCAATGGTATTATCTTTTCCTTAAAAAGGTCTTAAAAGTCATTGAATTTGTATTTAAAAAGTGTACAGATACCCTGCCAAACAGTTAAAATGCTGTGGCAAGCAGACACTGTTGAACAGGCCAAAAAACCATGTAAGAGTTGTCCTAAAGAAGTGTCCAACTATTCTTTTACTAGACTATGTGGTTTCCTCACAGTGAGCGACAGTGAGGCCGGCGGTCCAGCAGCCAGAGGAGATGAGCAGGTAAGAACATAAAGAACACAATTAAGGTACGAACACAATTATGAAAACACAAATCCAAACAGTCAAGGAAGTTACCCTTCACATGATTTTTTTTTTTCATTAATCATATATGGTTTAAAGTTAGAAATGCATTGGCAGTTATTTAATGGATAATTTTTACATACATACATACATACAGATTATCTCTTTAGTAAGACTGTGGTGCAATCTGTGATGTCTTACAATATCAAAAGCACCACCAGTATGTAGCATGGCCAGAGAATCTAGACAGCAAGTCAGTTTTAAATGATTCATCATCAAATGGTATCTCTACCTAGATGATTCTGATCTGATTGAGAAGTGAGGTTGGTTAGAGTTAGAGAAGAATATCAAGGTAAGTCAATCAGGCAGAGTAGGGGACTTGCCAGAAAAAGCATTGGGATTCATAATTACCTGGGTGATGCATTCTTTCTAATGTCCAGCAGGGGGAGACTCTGCTGGTTGAAAAACACTTTAACAATGAGTTAATGGTCTCAATCACTTGTTCAAAGTCTTCTTTAATATAGCATGATGTTCATTTTTAGAATTATGGTCCCATTTCGAGTAAAATAGACGATAAAGCAGCATATGCTTTAGGTCTTGGTTAACTTGTGATTAGTCACTGATAACATAATATAACCATGAGGGGCCCCAGATTCACAGAGCATAGCCATCGCCATTTCACAATGTGTTTTAAGTTAAGTAATTTAATTGTAACATTTACATCTTCTGAAAAAGTCTTGTTCAGCATTTTGTTGTATTCAAAGACCCTCTAAGGTGTCGGTCATTCAGTTTTTCTGGTAAGTACAATTTGTGTGAATGGTTTTCCGCATGTTGTTCTGCGAGAAACCAAGCTAGCAGCAACTGCTAGGGTCAGTTCCATCCTTTCATCCACATATCGTCATTTCTGGCGAAGGTCAAATCCCACAGAAACGGTCAGTCCTTTTTTTTGTCACAGTCCATGATAATAATGCATAGTTGAGGCTGTCTTTTTTGGGGGGGGGCTCTGACGTATAATTAGAGGCCTGTTCAGTCCAGTCTACCATCCTGTATGTTTATTTCAATCATGATGAAATATAATGTATATTTTGTTGTAACGTAAATAATAATATATATATCTATGACATACCTAATATGTTATAAAGTTATGTGAATACAGTTGATCAAAGAGCAGGTTGAATATTTTGGGTATTCTGGATTTACATTTATGCCTAATGAAAATGATTTTGTACGATTTAATGTATGATTTTATTAGTTTAATGCGACGTAAAGGCAGAAATGAAGAGAGAAAAGTTAGCATTGTGAACAACATTGCCTATCTAACAGAAAGGAGTCGGTCTCTCTGTCCCAGCTACAGTACTCTGTGCCGTAATGAGTCGAAGTTATACGTTTGAATAGTCATCATTTAGTTAATTTGCTTTTTTTGATAGCTTTGTTTTTATATTTAATCATTTTTCATCACTGTGAATAATTCCAGCCTGTCAGGGAAGTCCTTTCTTTACAGGAAAAGCAGCAGTTTTTTGCATTTGCAGAGTCTGCCTCTGTAGCGGAAGAACAAAGTTGTTTGCGGACTCATTTTAGACAAGAGGGTTGTGTTATTTGCAATATGATGAAGTTCAGGGCGGTATGTTGAAACTCAGACTGAATGAGACTGATGACTGGTGCGGTTCCTCCAGTGTACACACCTGCCTCATCAGCTTTACATCAAGCTGCAGGGCTGTAAATAAGTAAGTAAGCTGGTAAGTCCTTGTTTCTAATGTTTTTTAACTTCCAAATCAGTCTACCTGCTGGCTTGAATAGAGAGGCATAGGTTGTTAGGCAGTGTGACTAACCTGTAAAACCACCGGCAGATGAAGGATAATGCTAATTTTAGTTAATGTTACCTAACATTGTTAGCTTCCTATTTTGTAAATGCGGTTACAGTTCTTCACTTTAGTTATCTAACGCAGGATCCTGGTGTCATGTTACGTAGTGGGGAAGGTGTTTTATATTGAACGTTGCTGCTGTTCTATGTAACACTGTGTAAAATGAGAGTTGTTCTCAAAAAAGGCAGATGAATATTTGCAGTTTAAAGCTTTCCGTTTAATTCAAGAGCAGGTAGAGATGTCAGGAACCAGCTAGTAAATATTAGGTGACTGTTCAGCACCTGATGATACCACAAAATCATGTGAAATGCTTCTGCCTTGTTAATACCCCACATCTTTGTTAAATAGTGTTGAGTTCAGTAGGGACAAACCATCTCTTTAATGCCTGGCATGTTGTTGAACGTTTGTATGCTGATATTTGTAGTTTAGTTTGGCTGACTTTTTTATGTTCAACATTTTCTTTTCATCATATAGTTGAAAAAGGTCCAAGGAGGCTTAAGATGAAGGCATGAAGGAGAGGGAGTGGAGGAACTGAAGCTGTGGAGGTCAGACATCATCAACCACCTGCACAGGACTGCAGCTGCCAGTCCTGAAGGAGGGGGTGATGGAGGCCCCCACTCACTTGCTGTGCACCTCTTGGGAGAGAAGCACCAAATAAAGAAGTGGCTGAAACCAGGTACGGTACACTGTGTACAATATGAGACTGAAAATGATCAAAGGTCTAATCTGCAGTGTTCCTGGTTTATCTGAACTGATTCCAGTGTGCTCTAGTCAGAAAAAAAATGCTGATTTTGAATATGCAACTCAGAAAGTGCAGTGAATCCCTTTTGATTAATTTGCACAGACAACACACCAAAGTTGGTCCTGAAGTACATCACACTCTGCAACTCCATCATGTATGATAGTTGATAGTAGATATGACCACTGACCTGCAACCTGTCATGGTTTTAAACAGGACTTAATGTTAAACTCAGCATGGATGTTGTCATTTTCAGTATGACATTATTACAAGTCATCTTAATTCTACAGTTCATCACTAACATTTATCAAGAGGTTACATTTTCAGTTTCAGACTGACTCAATTGTTTTATTGTTTATTTATATTTGAAACTTTTTAAGAAATTTATATCAACTTTGGGCAAAATATAGATCATGAATGATTGAGTTATGGTCTATTTTTGAACATTTTCACAGTTTAGTCACTGACTATCTTTGTGTATTTTGATGGAGAGGACATAGATAGAAACATTTTGAAATAGTGTTACATGGTGCTAGCAGCACCCTAGTGCTGCACGTTCTCCACAGGTTTTCATGTTGTGTTATTGTATAATTAAATTTCTGGACAATGGCCAATACCCTTCTTAAATCGTTGTTTGTTTCTGGTCCCTTGGACACTTGGTAGGATCAAAATTATGAGTTAAGTCAGTGTAGTCTGTAAAAGTATATTTTTATGATGTAGTATCTACATCATAAGTTTCTCCAACCTGCAACCTGCTCTTTAAAGTTTCTCTTTTTTCATGGATACAACATGGTGTAAAGGAGTGCCAGCTGCATCGTACTGCAATAATTATCACAGAATATTAGGAGTTAAGTACATTTGAATTGTGGCATGACTATGAAATAGCTAATGTCATTTGTGTTTTGGGACTTTATGATACTACTGATATGATACTACTGATATTTGCAGTAAGACTCATGAGGCTGTGGAAAGATCTGGCTGAGTAAATCAGGTCGGCTGAATCAGTAATCTCTTAAATTCCTTCTTAGAATATACTTTTAGAAAGAGAAAGCAGCACCTTCCAAAAAGTATTTCTGCACATGATATCATAAATATCACTCAGATATTATACTAAACATTAGGAGCTTACAAACAAAAAACAATTTATTTGTATTTAAGTACTGCATGGGGGGGGGGGGTTGGGGTCCTCTCCCCTCTCTGCGGCTCCTATTACAGAGCATTTGCACCCGAACAAACAGTTAAAGGAATCATATTTATAAGTCTTAACATATTTTATTCAATAACAATAATGAGAACAAAACACTTTTTTTAAACAGAACAATTATTATAATTTATATGTATAATAATACTATTTTACTATATATTTATTTATATATTTATTTCAAATAAAACAACACACTTATAAATTGTGGTTCATATGGTAGGGTGACTCATTCTCATTGTTTGCATTATTAGGTTTCCATACAAATTAGGCGCACTAGAGTGTCGAGAGCCGCTGCCCATCTCCCTATCTCCTACTTCTGTTAGTTCACAAACAAGAACAACAAGGTTAATGATCCACACGGTGACACTATCAAAAGAAAAATGTGCAAATGGACGATAGAAAACCAATCTTTTTTTTTTTTTTTTGTCTTTTGGTGTGTGTGCCCCGTGCTGCCCTGATCAAAATGTGTTACTGGAAGGAAACCAACAATGTGTGTAGACAGTGCAGGAATAAATATGACAACAGTAGGACGACTCCTGACATACCAACACATGCTATGCACTGTGCACAGTCTACAGAGGTCGATTACAGGGGCAATCTGTGACAGTCAGTGAGTCGGAGAGCAGCGCGATTGAAAAATTGCATTAATCGCTCTACCCCAGCAGAGTTCATACTAAACTCACCACTGGCCCTAGTTTGTGGTTGTTTGCATATGAAAAAAGCAGATATTTTCTATTTGGGATGACGACACACATTCTCCTCTGCTCTCTCTCTCCGTGTGTCGAGGCCCTTTGCAAAACAGAGAGGAGAGGAGAATTGTAAATGCACAACGATGTAGAGTGAAATGGTCTAGACCTGTTCTATAGGAAAAGTGACCATACATGACTTCTGCGCCCCCCAATATAATGGTAGGAGAAACATTGGAAAGTATGATTTTCTGAAATTCTGATTAAAACATTCAGCTTCAGTGAGTGGAATTCATGAAAACACTTATTTGTCATGAGTCACACCTACCATTGGCTATAAACAAATATTAAGATGTGGAATAAAGTAAGGGATTTTTTTTCACTATCTGCAATTGTGTTGTCTCCACATGTAACCACTACATTTTAATTTCTCAACTAAAAGGCATAACTGGTTTAGATCTGAATAATTTTGACAAGGATTTGCAGATTTCTGCAGACTGCACCCCATATATTAGTGGGTTCAGGCTGCCAGGGATGATATGAAACAGAATTGCAGAGAGCTTCCTGTAGTCAGAGTACTGTGGGAAGCGATGCAGCAAAATGACAATCATTCCACTTAGCAGCATTACCAGATACACAACTAGATGAGTGCTACAGGTCTTCAAGGCCTTACTGTTCAAAGACTTGTTCTTACTAGTCAGACAAATGACTGTTATCTTAGTATAGGTGAGAACAATGCTTCCTATAGAAGATGTAAGTAAGACTACAGTGAAAGTGAGGCCATAGACATTATTAATAAACACACTCTCACAGGAGAGCTTAAAAATTGAGGCATTGTCACAGTAAGGATTCATGATCAGAGTCCTGCATCGGTTCAGCCGTATGGTCAGACCGAGCAGAATCCCAACCAACACAAAGGAAACTCCCCAAGCAGAAACTGTCAGCTTGATCACCACTCTTTTGGTCATTATGGCAGCATAGCGTAGAGGATCGCAGATGGCAACATATCTGTCAAAGGCCATAATCATGAGCACAGTGTGAGCTGTTGTACCAAACATGTGTGTGGCGAAAGCTTGAATCACACATTCATAATAACTGATGATGCGTTCAGAGGGAGGCAGCAACATATCGATAAGCAAACGGGGCACCATGATTGAATTTCCTACAATATCATTGACTGGCAGGTTGCAAAAAAGGAGGTACATGGGCTGGTGGAGATTCTTGTCAATGAAAACCAGAAATGCAATGCCTATATTCAAAACCATTATTAAAATATAGGAGAAAAAAAAGAAGAGAAAGACAGGGTAAACAGAGTCCTTTGGGATATTTAACCCCTCGAGCTGGAGTGTGAAGCTGTTGTAGGTGTAGTTTTCCATCAGCCTGCAATAACAAAGATCAGAGATGATAATGATAAGATATATAAACATTTTTGTCTTTACCAGATATTGTTCCAGAAAAGATTAAAACAAGCTAAATAAAAATTTAGGTGAAAGTTAATTATGTCTTGACTTGATATCACACGAAGAAAAAAGATTTATTGTAAAAGCATATTGTATATTTATCTGTAATCATCTGCCAATGTTATAAAGCTTATTTAAATTTGAGAAATACTATTTGTAATTCTGAAATACCTGCTTTGACCCCCCGGTTGTTGTTGTTGTTGGCAGTTTATCTCCAGCAAAGAATAAATGTTCTGGGTTCCCGTCTTATATAGCCCCAGTTTTATCACCAGGGTGCTCATTCATTACAAACTGAGATGATGTATGATGCAACATTATGAAAGCATGATGGCTATCTTTAAGGCCCAATATGTAACATGTCTAAAAACAAGTAGACCTATGTTACATATTTTGTTGAGTTGAGAACTTACATTATCACAAATGTTTTCAACAAGTTTCAAATCCACAGAGAAATCCATAATTTTAACCAAGGTTCTGTTTAATAGTGTAAGGTTAGGGTTAGGGTCCACCAGAAGCTGTGATAAATGTACTTTTTTACCCAGTATTAAGCCAATTTTACAATAAACTTTTTAGATTTTGGTCTAGCTGAACTATATATTTTAACTGGATGAATGATTTTAATAATTTGACTTTTTGATTTTAAGTTATCAGAAAAACACGATGATGTTAGCGTGTAGCTCGCCTTACAACCCCTCCTTTCATCCCATGTCCAATGAACAGCGTGGGACATCACAAATCAAATGTTAATAGGAAGAAAATGTAAAACTAGCTACTAACTTTGGCTAACATTAAGTTACATTACACTGCCAGGAATATTAGCTGCAAAAGTGGGCCACTATTAAAAGTATAGTTGGGCCCAGCCATGTCACATTGGCTAAGCAAGTAGTTGCCTCCATTCCTCACTGTGCATGTGCTGAGTGGAGACTGCAGAAGCGAGTGTCGCTGCTTATATGGAATTAAAGGTAAATAACTCTGTCCCAGCCCATAATGGCAGTCTGCGTTTTTTACTGAAGCGTAGCCAGGCGGGGACCATCAGGGGGCGACCGTTTTGGTGTCAAAAGGACTTCCGTCTCATTACAAGTCAATGGAGAATTCACCAACTTCTCACTTGATTTCTAACCTCAGTAAACGTTTTCAAAATGTTTTTATGGTCTCAATCGCTAGTTTAAAGCCTTCTTCAATGCAGTATGATGTTCATTTGTGAAATTTTGGCCTCCCTGATTTTATATGTGACGATAAAGCAGGGTATGCATTAGGGCGTGGCTACATCCTGATTGACAGGTTGATTGTCCAATGTCCTCAAGATCCAGCCCTTGCAACCATAGCAACCTCACCGCTCTGCCCATGGCTCTGCCAATGGCCCCGCCTCATGCCCATATAAGTAGAATCCGTGTTTTTATTTTTCCCAGCATGTACCTGAAATTTTCAAGATGGCGCTGCCTAGATTAGAAACTATTGGCTTCTGAGCAGCAGTCCACAAACCAATGGGTGACGTCACGGATGTTACGTCCATTTCTTTTATACAGTCTATGAACGTAGCACCCTCTCTCCAATCCCACCCCCCGCCCCCCTTGCATTATTATACTTTCATATTATCATTATATCAGTGGTATAAAATGATCTTCAAACGACAAGGCAATATGTCGTCTAACAAAAGCAGTTATCATGACATGGTAAATAGACTGTACTTTATATAAGGATTTCCTAGTCGTTATGACTCTTTATTAACGTCAAAGCGCTTTTACATTACATATCTTATTCACCCATTCACAGACAATCATACACTAATGACAGGAGCTACCACGCAGGGTGCCAACCTGCTCATCAGGAGGACCATTCATACACATTCATACACCGTTGGCGCCACAATGGGAGCAATTTGGGGTTAGGTATGTAAGAAAACAACAAGGAGGTAAACCTGGAAGGAGCTGAGGTGGTTTCAGCGTCTCTGCCGCTTGATGACCTATAACAACAACAACACGCTAGACTTGCGGGTCGCTAACCATGGCTAACTGTGGCTAAAAAGTTCATAGCGTCCACCTCCATGTACCTCCTCATTGTTGTTTTTCCTGTTATGTTTTCGGCGAGTCGTCTCTGTGACGTCACTATCAGAGTCCGGTGGGTCTGTCTGTGGTTTGGAACCATTTCCACTTGTGTCCTACGGATAGCAAATTTGCAATGACTGCTAAGCAGCATAATAAATATGGCAGTGCCATATTGGTACTTTTTTCCATAACTTAAAGCAATGGTTCGGCGTAATTTCGACCTAGCGTCATATGCACTATAGGTCTATCTAATCAGCGTCTCAGCTGCTACTGCTAAAGCTGTAAACATCTCGCGAGATCCCGCACAGAACTCTAGATGTGTTGTGCGGGATCTCACAATATTTCAACGATGTTTCCAGCTTTAGCATTAGCAGCAGAGTAAAAGCCAACAGGTAAGTGTTTATTTTAATAAACTCCTGGTGTACTTACAAACTTTCCAATGCATGGATCTATGAGTAAAGAGCCTATTTGTACTACTGTAGAAGTTTGATAATAATCCAGGCATTATTAGTGGGGTCATTTACCAGATACACTGGTGGTCCCGTTAGCGCCTGTACTAAGACATTCGGCTGATGGCTCTAACTCCATTATTTTGCAACCAAATGCAAAAAAAGGGCTGAGGTGCTAATTAGATAGACCTCATGGTGCATATGACGCTAGGTCGAAATTACGCCGAACCATCACTTTAAGTTGGAGTTGTTCTATTATTTTGCACAGACAGTGTTTACATGTAGAAAGTCATGTTGCATTTATGTTTGCATCCAGTGGGGCATCACAATTAAATTAGGCATAATGTGTTTATTCCACAATAGGAGATATGTTATGTTGTTACCTAACAGTTTTGGTGTAAAAAGCCTGCATATATCGGTATCGGAAATTAAGAGTTGTACAATATCAGAATATCGGATATCGGCAGAAAAGCCAATATCGAGCATCCTTACTCTTTAGTCATAATTGTGCACATTTGTTGTGGTAGGTGGCTGATTGATGGAGTCAGAGCTCCGACTCAAACCTAAGTGAACTATTAAGTGCATGAGACTGCTCCATTCTTTGGTTATTTGTTGCCAGGTGGTACCCCATTTGAATAATTAGTATTAATAATTTCTTAATTCAACAATTTATAATCACAAATTATTGCAAATGACCAAATGTGCTCCTACCAGATCCATCAGTATGCTATGCAGGATTTTTTGCTACACACCCACTGCCCAAAGACATCCTGAACACAGCAAGAAATAAGAAAATACATTAAGTTGGCAGTGTCAATGCATACACCACCATACACTTCTAGGAAGGACGAAAGTGATGATTGAGAGGTATTTGTCTTGTTTGACCTGATACATTGTGTTTTTCTGCTTTGTCAGAAGCATTAGCAGCTAGCTTTAATTTTAGCCATGTGATTGTAAGCAAGTAAGGCAAGGCAAGTTTATTTGTATAGCACATTCAATAACAGAGAAAGAGCTTTACATAAAACATAAAAGGTGTCAAAGCAACATAGAAAAGCAACACATGGCAATATAAAAATACGTATAAATACAAATAATAAAAAGGGGAAATAAAATTAATCTAAAACAGCATAAGAGAGAAAAAGCAGGAGAAAAAAGTAAAAAAAAAAAAAAAAAGACAAAAGTTACAGTTCAGTATAGATATTAACTGTACAATTTGGATGAATAAAAAGCATTTTCAAAGTCTTGAGCTATGCAACAGACTTGCAGTGTTCTGGGAGTTTGTTCCAAATATGTGGAGCATAAATATGTTATGTAATGTCCATGTTTAGTTTTGACTTGGGGGGACAAAAAGCAGACCTGTCCCAGACAACCCGATATGTCTGGATGGTTCATAATGTAGCAGCTAATCACAAATGTTTTTTGGCCATAAACCAACAGCAGTATTGTAAAATCAGTTCTTTGACAGACAGGAAGCCAAGATAGAGATCTGACAACTGGACTGAAATGATCCACTTTATTAGTTTTAGTGAGGACTTGGAACAGCAGCATTCTGAATCAGCTGTAACTGGTTGAGTCTGGCATCAGACCTTTATTGTATCCCGCACAACAAAGGAAAAACTGACATAAAGTAGGTCTTCGTAAGTCTTCAATATGCCTTAGTATTTATTCTTTGCTAACACTTAGGTCCAAAATCTCCCATCTCCCATAGGTGTTCAGTTGGGTTGAGATCTGTTGACTCCAAATCCTCTAACACCTTACTAAAAATGTATGTTGGTTTTTCCATCAATTTGTGCCCCATTTGTAGCATTTGATTGGTTTAAAGGTGTGGAATAACTTTTAAAAACTTTTTTAGATCTAATTCAATATGTCTGTTTTAAACTGTAGGTAAAGATGGGAACAATGAGACTAAGTTAAAGAGCTGGAAGCTCGGGTTATTTATGTATCCACTACCAACAAAAATGGAAAAAGATAAATATATAAGATACTAAAATGATATGGAATTGTATATTTCGACAATAAGTCAGTTCACTTGCTTTTATACCTAAGCATTACAACTGTCAAAGTGTTGATATCCAAATGGGTGCCTCAAATGATATAATGTATGGGATATCAGTTACTTACAAATTATTTTTATAGTGATGGCAAAATCTTCTTGGACTCAAACAACTTTGAAAAGA
Source organism: Scomber japonicus (assembly GCF_027409825.1). Taxonomy (NCBI): domain Eukaryota; kingdom Metazoa; phylum Chordata; class Actinopteri; order Scombriformes; family Scombridae; genus Scomber; species Scomber japonicus. The sequence continues at coordinate 2,110,825 of NC_070590.1, forward strand.
ATTTCTGTACCTCTTTGGACTGCAAGCCATAAATAATAGGGTTTAGGCTGCCAGGGATGATATGAAACAAAATGGTACACAGTTTTCTAAAGTCTGTGTACTGGGGAAAGCGATGAAGAATAATGACAGAAACTCCATTGAAGACCACGATCAAATACATAACCAGATGAGTGCTGCAGGTCTTCAAGGCTTTACTGTTCAAAGACTTGTTCTTACTAGTCAGACAGACTACTGTAATCTTAGTATAAGTGAGAACAAGGCTGCTTATAGAAGTTGTAAGTAAGACTACAGTGAACAGAAAGCCATAGACATTATTAATAAACACACTCTCACAGGAGAGTTTAAACAAGGAGGGATTGTCACAGTAAGGATTCAAGATCAGAGTCCTGCAAGTATTTAGCCGTACAGTCAGACCGAGCAGAACCCCAACCCAAACAATGGCCACTCCCCAGGCATAAACTGTCAGTTTGATCACCATCTTGTCGGTCATTATAGTAGCATATTGCAGAGGATTGCAAATGGCAACATATCTGTCAAAGGCCATAATCATGAGTACAGTGTGTGAAGTGGTTCCAAACATGTGTGTAGTGAAAGCTTGTATTACACACTCGTAGTAGCTAATGAGGCGTTCAGAGGAAGGCCTCAACATGTCTATGAGCAAACGAGGCAGTAGGTTAGTGTTTCCAATGATGTCATTAAATGTCAGGTTGCAAAAAAGCAGATACATAGGCTGGTGAAGGCTCTTGTCTTTGAAAATCAGTAAAGCAATCCCTAAATTGGCAACCATTATAAACAGATAGGAGAAAAAGAAGAAGAAAAAAAGAGGGTAGATAGAATCATTTGAGACATTTAACCCTTCCAGCTGTAGTGTGGGGCTGTTGTAGGTGTAGTTTTCCATTAACCTGAAAAAACAAAACAGTGCTCTTATTTTCACATGTAATGTCTAAGCAATCTACATATGAGAGATCATTTTAAATCATTTTAAAACAGAACAGAAATGTCCTTGTTTTTTTTTTAGTAGACACACTAATCAAGGATTGCCTTTTACAATTCATGATCTTTAGTGCCATATCAATGCAAGCTGAATGAATGAACATTATTTATAGTATATACATTTTGTCTTTCAAAGTCAAAAAGATTGTGAAGAAACAGTTTTCTGTAGATCAGTAATACCTTTTTGTGTGTCTCTGGTTTCAGTCCTCTGGTTTCTCTTTCTTGCGTCTGGTAATACCCACCAGCACCAAACAAGATGTGCTCTGCTGCAGTATTTTATAGACATGTTTATACTCTTAGGGAATCAATCATTGTTACCTTGGATTATATCTGATGCAACATTAACATGTAGATCTTAGAATGTTTGCCTCACATTGTTCAACCTTTTCCTTTTTTACCCAGCTAGTCTATTTTTAACTTTTACATATCAATGAACATCCGTTACATTTAAGCCCATGCCAAACAAGTGGATCAAATTCTAATAGTGAAATGAGTCATTTTGTAGGGTATTTATCCACCTTTTTACAGCCACAAAAGTAGGTTGTTATATACTGGCCATCAGGCATATTTGTATAAATCCCAGCAGGAAAAGGCCAAACTAATTTGTAGATCACTAACATGCATGTGCGTCTGAGAAATCAAACCTGGGCTGAAGCGAGAACAATTGGTTCCATCTTAGGTAATTTAAGGAATCGATGCACAGCTAAAATCTGAATATCAAATCCATGCTACCACTGACAGTCTCAGTGACCCCATAAAGTTCTGGAGATCAATTAAATCCTTGTCTGCTCACAACTTTAATGATCCCACATTATTAAGAGCTTAGCCAAAGTGTCTGATAGTGACATGGGGCTATAGAATAGGTGAACCTAGGTGCATGCACAGATGAGGAGACAGGAATAGATATTTATTGTTATTCACAAGGACGATGGGTGGCAGGATAGGGGAAGCTTGAGCTGGTAGCTGAGAGCCATGAACTGAGGCTGGGGCAGGGGCACTTATGGGCCAACGAAGCAGGTCCAGAGTAGGATCTGAAGAGGCTGAGTAGTGGTGGGTTCCAAGGCTGAATGAGAGGGCTGAGCAGATGAGGGGTAAGGAACAGGGGTCGGAGTCACAGCAGGCAGGACTACCAAGGAAATGGAGTACATAATGAGTACTGGGGAGTCAGGCAAAAATACCTAAATGCTGAATAGTATAGCAAACTGATGGATAGCAGAGTTTATGATGTGGCAGAGTGCAACTGGCAGGGCTGAATAGAGGGATGGAGCCACTCAGTGGCAGCAGTTTAGGGAGGCATTGAATAAGATGTAGGGGGCATAGCTGATGATGTTCCAGGGGCAGATCTAACAGATAGACCAAATATATGAACATTCTGTTGCATCTTATAATCTTTTTGACTGTGGCACTAGCTCTCTTAATTTTAAATCAAATATTACTGACTATATGGCTGATGTTGACTTAAAAAAAAAAAAATCAAGCCATCCACTGAGGTACTGACATGTGTGAAGTCTTTGTAAAATGTAGACATAAGGAGACCTGTTGTACTACACAATCCAGATCTCTTTTTTTCAGGTTACTGCAGATCTCATAGTTTTCCCTCCCACACACATTTATAATCTTACTGTTGTTACAAATGAGATTCCTAAGGTGTGGAAATCAGCTTTTCTTACACCTAAGTTAAATGGTTGTGATGCTTCCTCTTTAAATAGCTATAGGCTCATTTTTAAATCAGTCTGTGCTGGCAAAAAATCATGAAATCAATCAATCAATCAATCAATCAATCAATCAATCTTTATTTATATAGCACCAAATCACACCAAAAGTAATCTCAAGGCACTTTACACATAGAACAGGTCTCCCACCAGACTCAAAGTGGGTTATTTTCTAATGCGAAAATATCCTCATACACAGTTGATATTGTGACAGTTCATGGGATTGAAATCGATGTTACCCATCATAAATAACTTGGTGTTTAGCTTTAGAAATATCTGTTTTTACACAACATGGAAACCTTGAGGAAAACAAAATTAAGTTAGGGCTTTATTTTAGATACAAAGTAGAGTTTTTCTTTGGAAACCAGGAAAGGGCTGGTTGCTCCCACCTTTTTTCCAGTTCTTGATTCCAGTGCTTTGTCTTACATGAATGTAGCAGCACAATGTCTTAATACGTTTCTGTTCATCAAAGTGAATTAGGATTTAAGATTTGTTTCACTTGGAGATTTGTCTCTCTTAATGCATCATCCAAGTAATTGGTATATATTGATTTATGTAAAGCCATTCTAGACAAACTTCCCTCATATCTTTGCAATATTATTTCACTGAGTTAATCTTCAAAACAAAATTGTAGATACAGAAGGACACTGTCTGTCTATAGGATATGGATGTGGACATGGAATGAAAGCTTTTGTGTTTTCTGCTCCAGCTCTGCTGGAATAGTTTGCAGAGGGAAATTAAGTTTGGACTAAAGATTAAGTTAAAGAAAAAACTGGATGACCATGTATAGAGGCACAAAGAACAGACATGTTATTACTTAGCTGTACTGTAAATAATGAAAATGGGTTGAACATATATGTATTTACAAGGAACAAACATCAAACACAAAATACAGTAGGATGCTCTTATTTAACACATTTTATTTTTTGTGTTATTAGATTTACAAATGAACCTTGGAAATGGTCCTTACTTTGTGTGCAAAATTTTCTTGGGGTCAAACAACTTCGCCAAAGATCTCCGCATCTCTGTGCACTGCACGCCATAAATAATAGGGTTCAGGCTGCCAGGGATTATATGAAACAAGATGCTACTGAGTTTTCTGTAGTTTGAGTACTGAGGGAAGCGATGCAGAACAATGAGTGACATTCCACTGAACACCATGATCAGAAACACAACCAGATGAGTGCTGCAGGTCTTCAAGGCTTTACTGTTTAAAGACTTGTTCTTACTGGTTAGACAGACTAATGCAATTTTAGAATAGGTGAGAACCATGCTGCCTATAGAGCCTGTAAACAGAAATACAGTGAAAGTGAGTCCATAGACATTATTAATAAACACACTCTCACAGGAGAGCATAAAAATTGAGGCATTGTCACAATAGGGATTCATGATCAGAGTCCTGCATCGGTTCAGCCGTATGGTCAGACCGAGCAGAATCCCAACCAAAACACAGGCCACTCCCCAGGCAGAAACTGTCAGCTTGATCACCATCTTGTTGGTCATTATGACAGCATAACGCAGAGGATTGCAGATGGCAACATATCTGTCAAAGGCCATAATTATGAGCACAGTGTGAGTGGTGGTACCAAACATGTGCACAGTAAAAGCTTGGACCACACACTCATAGTAGCTAATGAGGCGTTCAGAGGAAGGCCTCAACATGTCTATAAGCAAACGAGGCACTATGATAGAGTTTCCAAGTATGTCATTAAATGGTAGGTTGCAAAACAGGAGATACATGGGCTGGTGGAGGTTCTTGTCAGAGAAAACTAGAATAGCAATGCCAACATTTGTAACCATTATAAACAGGTAGGAGAAAAGGAAGAAAAGGAAGAGAGGGTATATTTCCTTTGAAACATTTAACCCTTCCAGCTGGAGCATGAAGCTGTTGTAAGTGTAGTTTTCCATCAATCTAAAAGAAGGGAGTAATGTCACAAATAATGTCTAAGCAATCTACTTATGAGATCATTTTCTAGAGACAGGACTGATTGTACAATTTAACCCAACAGAAACTTTAAGCTTTTCCTAGATATTAATTAGTACCAGCTGTTTGTTTGTACAATACATAGTCTTTTAGTATTTCTGTAACAAAGCTCAATCAGTGAATGCATTTAACAAAAGTTTTCTCTTCAATCTGAAATACTTTTTTTTTTTAAAAAGAAAAGTTTTATAAATTGTGAAGAAACTGTTTCTTATAGACCTGTATGTCTGGTTTCAGTCCTCTGTTGGTTCTGGTAGGTATTACCAGACACAAAGTGTCCACTGCTGCAGTGTTTTATAGAGATATTTTCAACTCTTGGGGAATAGATCATTATTACATTGGATCATGTCTGATGCAACTTTAAGGATAATTAATTTACCTATTGCTGTTGTCAGCAAGTTGAAATATGAACATGTTAGCTCCCTTTGACTTATGAGCAAGGGGCAGGGCACTAAAACAAATGGGAAATAAAACTCTCTTTAAGTTTAACTAAAACATAACGTACCTACCTAACATAACTTATAACAAAGTTTTAATGACCATCCATATTTATTTTCCGAATGATGTGATTGCAACTTGGTCAAGCTCACAATGATTTTAACGTGTATGCAATGTTCAAGCATGTCTTGCACAAACTTGGTGAAACAGACCTTTTTCACTGCAGTCATTTTGACATGAAATAGTAGGATAAATGCAGGTGTTAGCAATGCTATTAGTTAGGGTTCCATTCCATTTAGGTTTAAGATAGCCAGGTTCCTGTTATTTCTTAATTGTAAGTGAAGGTCACACTAAATACTTGCCACTTCAGCCTATAGAGTTTTTTCGTTGTTTTAATACTGCATACACATTTCCTGTATTTTCTGGTTGTTTTCTTATAACGAGACTGATAAGTAATTATACATGGTCATTATAGCATTGCTAAAACAACAACATTTGCACAGTACTATATTTTTATGTGATAATTTCTCAGTTGTGAACTTTAATAGTGCTAATCAAACGGAGATGGGAAGAATAAGTTATCCATATTAGCCCTTTAGTGTTGGGACCAAACTGGACCTATTTCTGTCTTAAGTTTGTATTGTTCTGTTAAATGTTTTGTACTGTACCATCAGATGTGAACATCACAGCTCCACAAGTTAATTGTTAACTACTTTCTGTGTCAACTCAATTCTGTAAAAACCTGATTTAAGGGATTCCTATGAAAATAATATGTATGTTGTATCAACTAATATGTTATTCAACTCTCAAAAATCGATATTGGCATTGACATCAATTTAATGGGTGTTACTTTTCAAATTCATCTTTTTTTTTTGCACAGGTAAAATTTGCATTCATAAAATTAAAAAGGCACATCCAATATAATGCATAATTAATAATGATGATAATAATAAAAATAATAGCTTTATTTGTATAGCACCTTTCAAATTTTAGAAATTTGCATGCACCAAGAGCTTTACACTAAATTTGCATAAAAGAACATACAATTGTGTAAAAAACACATTAATGTAACATGAGATGGAAACTCACCTAGTAACATGAATAAACATAAGATAAAATAGTGAGTGAAAATAAGTGAAAATACAATACATAGAATGTGTACTTCAGTGGTGGTCATTTGAAACTTAAAGGAAAAACTCTAAGTATTTCACCAAGTGTACACAGTCAATTAATTGTGCCAGTCTGTGAAGCTATAAGCAAACAGAACCTTCCTTTTGGGAACGGACACAGACTCACCACTGGTCTTTAGCTTGACAAATGCCATACATGTATTTACATGGAAAATAAAACAGAACACAACATGCAATAGGATGCTCTTAGCTAACAATTTTTATTATTTATGTTGTTAAACTTACAAATGGAAACGGTACTTATTTTGATGGCAAAATTTTCTTGGGCTCAAACAACTTTGCCAAAGATTTCCGTATCTCTGCGGACTGCACGCCATAAATAATAGGGTTCAGGCTGCCAGGGATTATATGAAACAAGATGCTACTGAGTTTTCTGTAGTTTGAGTACTGAGGGAAGCGATGCAGAACAATGAGTGACATTCCACTGAAAATCATGATCAGATACACAACCAGATGAGTGCTGCAGGTCTTCAAGGCTTTACTGTTTAAAGACTTGTTCTTACTGGTTAGACAGACTAATGCAATCTTAGTATAAGTGAAAACTATGCTGCCTATAGAGCCTGTAAACAGAAATACAGTGAAAGTGAGTCCATAGACATTATTAATAAACACACTCTCACAGGAGAGCATAAAAATTGAGGCATTGTCACAATAGGGATTTGTGATCAGAGTCCTGCATCGGTTCAGCCGTATGGTCAGACCGAGCAGAATCCCAACCAAAATAAAAGGCACTCCCCAGGCAGAAACTGTCAGCTTGATCATCTTCTTGTTGGTCATTATGACAGTGTAGTGCAGGGGATTGCAGATGGCAACATATCTGTCAAAGGCCATAATCATGAGCACAGTGTGAGTAGTGGTACCAAACATGTGTGCAATAAAAGCTTGAACCACACACTCATAATAACTGATGATACGTTCAGAGGGAGGCCTCAACATGTCTATAAGCAAACGAGGCACTAGGATAGAGTTTCCAAGTACGTCATTAAATGGTAGGTTACAAAACAGGAGATACATGGGCTGGTTGAGGTTCTTGTCACAGAAAACTAAAATAGCAATGCCAACATTTGTAACCATTATAAACAGGTAGGAAAAAAGGAAGAAAAGAAAGAGAGGGTACATAGTTTCCTTTGAAACATTTAACCCTTCCAGCTGGAGCATTACGCTGTTGTAAGTGTAGTTTTCCATCAACCTGAAAGAAGGGAGTCACATGAAATGTCTAGGCAAACTACCAATGACACATCATTTTCTAGAGACAGCACTGATTAATTAAACAATTAAACCCAACAGAAACTTAAAGCTAGATATTAATCAATACCAGTCTTTTAGTATTTCTGTAACAATCAAAGCTGAATGAATAAATGCATGATTAAAAAAGAAAATTATAAAAATTGTGAACAAACTGTTTCTAGTAGACCTGCAAGCCCGGTTTGTATTTCTGGTTTCTGGTAATACCTACCAGCACCAAACAAAATGTTCTCTGCTGCAGTGTTTTATAGAGATGTTTTCAGCTCTTGGGGAATAAGTCATTGCTACCGTGGATAATGTCTGATGCAACATTAAGGATCATTAATTTGGCCATTGCAACTGTAAACAAGTTGAAATATAATAATAATAATAAACTTTATTGGCAGCAAAACACACAAACATGAAAATAATTGTATTATAAAAAAACGAGTAGTTATGTTTTTAATTAAAAGTTAATGTTTTTCTCTTCATTTTTAATGTGTTTGTAATCCGACATTATTTTGAACAAGAGCAACCTCAATGATTCTTTGAGTTTAGATAAAAGTTGTAATATTTAAATGTAGGAAAAAAGCAAGAATAGAAAAAACTAAGGGACTTAAAAGAAAATACGGATTCTGCTGACCTGATTTCCTCAGTTGCATTGTTCCAGAGCCTGTAGGCTCTGACTGCAAACACCATACCCTCTAGTTTTCAGCCAGATCTCTGGAATAGTCAAAAGATCTCTGCCCAAGGATATCAAAGTGTACCAGCACATATGGCACTAAAAGGTTGGAGGTATAGGTGGGAAAGAGGCAATGAATAGCCTTAAGATCAATTCTAAAACATACTGGGAGCCAGTGTAAAGAATCTGAAACAGGAGTGATGTCATTACTGTAAAATTCGGTGTAAAAGACTCACCTTTTAACGCAATATTTTTTCATTTAACCACTTAACACACGCCCCTGTTTTTTATGCTGTTAGCCTAAACGACATGCCCAAGTTGTGAGCAGCACAGATCCCACATAGTTTGAGACTCAGAGATGTGTCTGGTATCATTGGAAAGGAAACACTCTCAGGATTCTTGTAAAAGTGTCTGTGTGATTCTGTGACTTACTGACAAAGAGTGGCAGAGGTTACAATGATGGGGTTGTTTACTCGCCCATAGGTTTGCCTTTACAATTGTTGTTTGTCAGGAGGAGAAATGCTAGCTTCCAAAATGTTTGCAAGCTGAGACTTCTGGCCGTAGTAGAGTTTCCCTGTGTCGCTCAGTGCTGCAGGGAAAGACTGATTCTCATGCTTAAATAACTCAAGCAGGTCACACTCTCGTGATTGGCAGGATATAAAGAGCTGTGAGAACAGGCGACAGTCATCTTTGAGTACCTGCTTCTTCATGTCACTGCAAGCTGAAGCTGCTTCTTGGCGAAAGAAGTCAACTTTGTTCTTTTTAATCAGCCTATAGAAGGAAGTCTCATCACCCAGACCATTGAAAAAGTCTCTGAAGGCAACTTGACCACACATTGGAATATGGGATGCAACTAGGTTCAAGTATCTGGTGCCCTACACCTAGCCCGATCGTTCATCCAGTGCCATAAATCCCGTGCGATCTGTACACCATCCAGGTAACTAAAGCCCCGTTACCCTTGGCTCGGCTATCCCGCGCTGGCACATCCTGTCAATTCAGGTGCGGCTATCTAACTACAATACTACAACTAACTAAACTTCTAGTTGAGTCTATACAGGGGCTTATTAGATAGCATTTGGGACACTAAAGTATACTACAACTACAGTGAGTACACCACTACAACAGTTAGTAAACTACAACTACAGTTAGTACACTACAAGCTGACACTGAACCCCATGCTGAGTCTCACAGCAGTGATGTCACCAGTGTGCCCTGGTTGTGCTTTGACATCACTCTTATAAAAAATTACTAACCAATAAATGTTGACCACAGAATTTTAATGAATTATCATTTATATTGCTAAATTAGTACTTTTATTTCAGTAAAGAACGCTTGTGTTGCTGTATGTGTGTGTGTGTGTGTGTGTGTGTGTGTGTGTGTGTGTGTGTGTGTGTGTGTGTGTGTGTGTGTGTGTGTGTGTGTGTGTGTGTGTGTGTGTGTGGTGAGTGACAGTCAAAAGTTTGGACACATTTTCACAAATGATTCACACAAAAAACACATCCCTCAGAATTCTGCAGATTTTCACTTAAGATCATTGCAGAAAACTGAAGAAAAAACGCGAAAACGCTACTTTTTAGTCATTTAATAGCCATTATCTTGAAAATTGGTGGCCATATTGGAATTCAATTGACACCATCGACTTATTCCAGTCATAATACATTCATTTTGATGCTTGGATCATTAACATTCTTCTGTTAATTCAAGTTCTATACCTTGAAAACCTTTTTTTGGCGTTTGACGAGGCGGCCATCTTGAAAACTGGCGGCCCTCTTGGATTTTCAGCTGGGCAACGTACTTTTATTAGAAGGTATGTCCTGGACATCATTTGTACCAAATTTGGTGCTTGTACCATGAAGTGAACGATTCGGCTCAAAAATGGACTTAAACAGCCCCACTACATGTTGTACGACTAGTAACTGCTTCAAGATAATATATAGACAACCTGTTTCTCCTCGGAGTCAGCACAAGACTGGCCGGGCTGAAGAGACTCTACACAGGCATATTAGGTGGCGTTTCCATCCTGGTCTAACACCGGTCCAGATAGCTCACCAGTTGTCCTATTTAATGACAGCCGTCGCTCACTATTATCAGTACTTTACTGAGTTTGTCTCTGAAAGATGGAGGTTAATGCACAAACGCACAAACTTTGGGTGCTTGGTTGGGGTTGGCATTCACTCTGCTTGAGCATCACTGTGGGTCCGTAAGCGTTTGGCTATTAGCGTTATGTTAGCATGAGAGGTCAGGCAGTTCTACCCCAAACGTGCATGAAACACACCTTTGATAAATTTTTTTATTGCCCAATTTATACATCATAATTGAAGAACTTATGTAACGCAAGTAACGCCATATTTCTTTGTTTAGTAACTGTAATATGATTACTGACTGTAGATAATGTAACATGTTACATTACTGCATTACTGGTAAATATAATGTGATTACAGTAACCCAACATTGATTATAGGTATGTAAAGGGCCGTCCACACTAAGAACGATAACTATAACTTTAAACATAATGATGTGAGCATCCACATTTATGAACTATAACGTCCTATAGATGGCAGTGTGAAGCACTCGCTGCACGCTCCAGCTGTTTCGGAAGCTAATAACAATAGGCTATTGATGACCCGTTAATGCTGTATGTTGTACAGAAAATGATTGTGTTGATCAGAAGTATTTCAGACATTAGCTGCTGTGATGTTTCTGTATTTACAGACCAAACTGATGTTGAAGTGGGTGCAGTAGTCTATTTGCACACAGTGACAGCTATGATGAAGAGTTTTTGGGACTCGAGTAAGCACACAGGTACACACTGTATTAAATATGTAAAGTTACTGTGCTCTTTTCAAAGGTTTAATTGGAACTCAACCTAACCCGAACCCGGTCTGAGTTAATATACCGGTCCAATTCAGTTAAGCAAATCATTACTTTACCATTAACCATTAACCCGACACACTGTTTCAGGTGTAATATGTGTGTTTTGATTGTATTTCAAATAAAAGTTGATTGAAATAGTTTTTGAGTATAAACATGTGGTTATAAATGAATAACTACTGATGCATTCAAATAAACCAGTCTTTAATAGAAAAGTGTTTTCCCAGCATGACACTCCCAAAATAGATTGCGAATTATACACCAGTTTTATGGTACGTCTGTTTGTTCTGGTTAAACGCCTGGCAGGTGAGTTCTGTATAATCTGGAGTACATCAATAGATTTTAGGTTTAGAAAAAAAAGTTAAGTTGTTTGCACTAATCTAGGTTTGATGAGATAAAAGATGAAATTGTCTCTTATGTCTAAGATTAAAGATTGATGGAATTTTTAAAATATTTTGATAAAAGATGATAAAAACAAGACTGGACAAGTTGTGTGGTGTGCTGCCTAAAGCTTAAATTACTATCAAATAAGACACGACAAGACAAAGATTGCTCGCAAAAGATTTTATGTGTTCAACTAGGAAACCAGTAGATGGCAGAATATGCTTTGCCATATGCTTGGACCCAATGACAAAGATTGTTTGATTTCAACTAAAGAAAGTTGTTTGACATCCAGTGTTTTTTGTGAATTAGTTTAATGTTTGCTTATATACCTACTCTTGACTCACATCTTTTGTGGTGATAAATGTATAAATAAATATAGATAAATCATGGAATATTCTCATGATGGAAAAACCTTCTTGAGATCAAAAACCTTTGACAAAAATCTTCGTATCTCTTTGGACTGCATACCGTAAATAATGGGGTTGAGGCTGCCAGGGATAACATGAAATAAAAGGGCAACCATTTTTCTGCTTTCTGCCAACTGGGGGAATCGATGCAGAGTAACGATAGTCATTAGACTTAGCAGCAAAATCAGATACACAACCAGATGAGTGCTGCAGGTCTTCAAGGCTTTACTGTTTAAAGACTTGTTCTTGCTAGTTAAACAGATTACTGTAATCTTAGTATAGGTGAGAACCATGCTGCCTATAGAACCTGTAAACAGAATTACAGTGAAAGTGAGGCCATAGACATTATTAATGAAAACACTTTCACAAGAGAGTTTAAACAATGCAGCATTATTACAATAAATGCTTCTCATCAGTGTCCTGCATCGGTTCAGCCGTATGGTCAGACCAAGCAGAATCCCAACCAACACAAAGGCCACTCCCCAAGCAAAAATGGTCAGCTTGATCAACATTTTGTCAGTCATTATGGTAGTATACCTCAGTGGATTGCAGATGGCAACATATCTGTCAAAGGCCATAATCATGAGCACAGTGTGAGAAGTGGTACTGAACATATGTGTGGTGAAAGCTTGGACCACACACTCATAATAACTAATGATACGTTCAGAGGCAGGCCGCCACATGTCTACAAGCAAACGGGGCACAATGACAGAATTTCCAATAATGTCACTGACTGACAGGTTCCAGAAAAGGAAATACATTGGCTGATGAAGGGTTTTATCAATGAAAACAACAAAAGCAATGCCGACATTTGCAACAATTATAAATAGATATGAGAAAAGGAGAAAGAGAAACAAAGGGTACATAGAATCCTTTGAGACATTTAACCACTCTAGCTGCAATGTGGGGCTGTTGTAGGTGTAGTTTTCCATCAACCTGAAAAACCAAAATAATACTGTTAGTGACAGGAAATCAAACTGTCAGATAGTTTTAAGTCAACAAGACGTCAACAACAGCTATATAAATATAGAAACTACTATGTAAATATTCCATTATTTATCAAATTGAATATTTCATTAAATATTTGATATTATTTCATATTATTATCATTACACTGAAAACTAGTTCCACACATCATTAACACAAATTAAAGCTAAATGAAATGAGTGTTCATTAGACGTGGTTTTGTTTTGATCTCAGTTTGACGGAGGTAAAATAAAGGTTAATAATTAAAATAAAATTTGAAAACTGTGAGGAAACATACAGATCAATACCTACGTTGAGTGTCTCCGGTTTCAATCTCTTGTCTTCTCTTTCTTGGGTCTTCCTGTTCATTGCTAGTAATATCTACCAACATTGATCCTCTGTTGCAACATTTATAGACTTGATTTTATCTTTAGGGGAATCATTTATCATTATGTCACCCTGTTCACTCTCCCTTTTACCCAAACTTTTCACTCACTTTTATTAGCAGTCTAAATGTTCCTGCTTAGAGGTTAAAGTTAAACTACATGTTACATTTAGCAGTTGACATGATGCTAAATGTAGAGCTATACTTACTTTATATTTACTGTATACATTACTAGTCAAAGATTTAGACACACCTCTCATTTAAGTGAATGGGAAGGTGCATATGCATATACCCTGACAAAGAAGAGGAGTGGACAGGCCAAAAAATGCCTGCAACTCATTTAATTATATATTTATTATAATATAGAAATAGAACTTAAGTAAGTGGGACATAGCACAGGGTAATACACACATACAGGCAGACTAGACAGGTGCCGTCATATATCAGATATTCATGTCGTTTTTATGTTTGTGTTCAATGAAACTTGCAAGACAAAGTTTTAGCCATCCGAGGCTCATTTAGAGCTATTTGGGTTGACTAGCCACACCTGCCAAAAAGTCACAGGATACTGATTCAGCCTGTCACTGCCAGATAAAGCTCTGTATTCGACAGTATACAGAGTATTTAATCTGGTGTCAGTGGTGACATTTCTGTGCTTGGATGAATGCATACTGCACATGCTCTAAGTGTAGGGCATTGTGCGCAAGAAACTGACTGAGCAGCATAACGTCCAGTTAGCTGTCTGCTAGCTTGAATGGGGATCAAATAATTTCATTTTGTGGCTCTTCTATACTTTCCAAATGTTTTAAGACCAAGCTGAGCAAAAACTGATATTGAAACAAGTAATTTTGAGGTGTGGTTTTGTGATGCTCAAAACTATTTATCCACTGTTTTACAGTCACAACAGTTGTGACAGTGTAGGTTAACCTATGACACAAGCACATTAGTAGTGTTTTTGTTATTACTTTCACTGTCAGTAGGGGAAGATAAAAGTCCAATACTCCAACTTTAACTCAAAAATATTGATTTTGCTATTGGCATCAATTTAATAGCTGTTACCACATCACAGCATGAATATACACTGATATAATAACAAGTAGAAACAGGTAGTTATGCATTTCAGAGGCCTGAATTGTAGTTTTTACTACCATGTGGGTTTCCAGGTAAGAAATTACTTAATTCTAAGTGAGAAATAAATGCATGTTTCATTTTAAGCGGCAGATATATTAACTTATCCTCCCTCTATATTATAGTAAATTTAAGAATGTGGCTCCATGTGAATTTTCTGTGGACAATCCCAACTGTGGAATGCCTACATGAAACCAACATTGAATCCAAAAGTGAAAACTCCTGTGAGCTGCAAATGGCCAAACCTGCATTGAGGCCCTTGAAGGTTTTCTGTGGACAATCTTAATATTTGCTTATGTAACTGTGTACATGTTATATTCTCAAGAAAATGTAATACAGTAGGCTACTCTTGGCTCACATCTTTTGTGATGATAAATGTATAAAAAACCTGGAATATCCTCATGATGGAAAAACCTTCTTGAGATTAAAAACCTTGGACAAAAATCTTCGTATCTCTTTGGACTGCATACCATAAATAATGGGGTTGAGGCTGCCAGGGATAACATGAAATAAAAGGGCAACCATTTTTCTGCTTTCTGCCAACTGGGGGAATCGATGCAGAGTAATGATAGTCATTCCACTTAGCAGCAAAATCAGATACACAACCAGATGAGTGCTGCAGGTCTTCAAGGCTTTACTGTTTAAAGACTTGTTCTTGCTAGTTAGACAGATTACTGTAATCTTAGTATAGGTGAGAACCATGCTGCCTATAGAACCTGTGAACAGAACTACAGTGAAAGTGAGGCCATAGACATTATTAATGAAAACACTTTCACAAGAGAGTTTAAACAATGCAGCATTATTACAATAAATACTCCCAATCAGTGTCCTGCATCGATTCAGCCGTATGGTCAGACCAAGCAGAATCCCAACCAACACAAAGGCCACTCCCCAAGCAAAAATGGTCAGCTTGATCAACATTTTGTCAGTCATTATGGTAGTGTAGCGCAGGGGATTGCAGATGGCAACATATCTGTCAAAGGCCATAATCATGAGCACAGTGTGAGAAGTGGTACTGAACATATGTGTGGTGAAAGCTTGGACCACACACTCATAATAACTAATGATACGTTCAGAGGCAGGCCGCCACATGTCTATAAGCAAACGGGGCACAATGACAGAATTTCCAATAATGTCACTGACTGACAGGTTCCAGTAAAGGAAATACATTGGCTGATGAAGGGTTTTATCAATGAAAACAACAAAAGCAATGCCGACATTTGCAACAATTATAAACACATATGAGAAAAGGAGAAAGAGAAACAAAGGGTACATAGAATCCTTTGAGACATTTAACCACTCTAGCTGCAATGTGGGGCTGTTGTAGGTGTAGTTTTCCATCAACCTGAAAAACCAAAATAATACTGTTAGGGACAGGAAATCAAACGGTCAGTTTTAAGTCAACAAGACGTCAACAACAGCTATATAAATATAGAAACTACTATGTAAATATTCCATTATTTATCAAATTGAATATTTCATTAAATATTTGATATTATTTCATATTATTATCATTACACTGAAAACTAGTTCCACACATCATTAATACAAATTAAAGCTAAATGAAATGAGTGTTCATTAGACGTGGTTTTGTTTTGATCTCAGTTTGACGGAGGTAAAATAAAGGTTAATAATTAAAATAAAATTTGAAAACTGTGAGGAAACATACAGATCAATACCTACGTTGAGTGTCTCCGGTTTCAATCTCTTGTCTTCTCTTTCTTGGGTCTTCCTGTTCATTGCTAGTAATATCTACCAACATTGATCCTCTGTTGCAACATTTATAGACTTGATTTTATCTTTAGGGGAATCATTTATCATTATGTCACCCTGTTCACTCTCCCTTTTACCCAAACTTTTCACTCACTTTTATTAGCAGTCTAAATGTTCCTGCTTAGAGGTTAAAGTTAAACTACATGTTACATTTAGCAGTTGACATGATGCTAAATGTAGAGCTATACTTACTTTATATTTACTGTATACATTACTAGTCAAAGATTTAGACACACCTCTCATTTAAGTGAATGGGAAGGTGCATATGCATATACCCTGACAAAGAAGAGGAGTGGACAGGCCAAAAAATGCCTGCAACTCATTTAATTATATATTTATTATAATATAGAAATAGAACTTAAGTAAGTGGGACATAGCACAGGGTAATACACACATACAGGCAGACTAGACAGGTGCCGTCATATATCAGATATTCATGTCGTTTTTATGTTTGTGTTCAATGAAACTTGCAAGACAAAGTTTTAGCCATCCGAGGCTCATTTAGAGCTATTTGGGTTGACTAGCCACACCTGCCAAAAAGTCACAGGATACTGATTCAGCCTGTCACTGCCAGATAAAGCTCTGTATTCGACAGTATACAGAGTATTTAATCTGGTGTCAGTGGTGACATTTCTGTGCTTGGATGAATGCATACTGCACATGCTCTAAGTGTAGGGCATTGTGCGCAAGAAACTGACTGAGCAGCATAACGTCCAGTTAGCTGTCTGCTAGCTTGAATGGGGATCAAATAATTTCATTTTGTGGCTCTTCTATACTTTCCAAATGTTTTAAGACCAAGCTGAGCAAAAACTGATATTGAAACAAGTAATTTTGAGGTGTGGTTTTGTGATGCTCAAAACTATTTATCCACTGTTTTACAGTCACAACAGTTGTGACAGTGTAGGTTAACCTATGACACAAGCACATTAGTAGTGTTTTTGTTATTACTTTCACTGTCAGTAGGGGAAGATAAAAGTCCAATACTCCAACTTTAACTCAAAAATATTGATTTTGCTATTGGCATCAATTTAATAGCTGTTACCACATCACAGCATGAATATACACTGATATAATAACAAGTAGAAACAGGTAGTTATGCATTTCAGAGGCCTGAATTGTAGTTTTTACTACCATGTGGGTTTCCAGGTAAGAAATTACTTAATTCTAAGTGAGAAATAAATGCATGTTTCATTTTAAGCGGCAGATATATTAACTTATCCTCCCTCTATATTATAGTAAATTTAAGAATGTGGCTCCATGTGAATTTTCTGTGGACAATCCCAACTGTGGAATGCCTACATGAAACCAACATTGAATCCAAAAGTGAAAACTCCTGTGAGCTGCAAATGGCCAAACCTGCATTGAGGCCCTTGAAGGTTTTCTGTGGACAATCTTAATATTTGCTTATGTAACTGTGTACATGTTATATTCTCAAGAAAATGTAATACAGTAGGCTACTCTTGGCTCACATCTTTTGTGATGATAAATGTATAAAAAACCTGGAATATCCTCATGATGGAAAAACCTTCTTGAGATTAAAAACCTTGGACAAAAATCTTCGTATCTCTTTGGACTGCATACCATAAATAATGGGGTTGAGGCTGCCAGGGATAACATGAAATAAAAGGGCAACCATTTTTCTGCTTTCTGCCAACTGGGGGAATCGATGCAGAGTAACGATAGTCATTAGACTTAGCAGCAAAATCAGATACACAACCAGATGAGTGCTGCAGGTCTTCAAGGCTTTACTGTTTAAAGACTTGTTCTTGCTAGTTAAACAGATTACTGTAATCTTACTATAGGTGAGAACCATGCTGCCTATAGAACCTGTAAACAGAATTACAGTGAAAGTGAGGCCATAGACATTATTAATGAAAACACTTTCACAAGAGAGTTTAAACAATGCAGCGTTATTACAATAAATGCTTCTCATCAGAGTCCTGCATCGGTTCAGCCGTATGGTCAGACCAAGCAGAATCCCAACCAACACAAAGGCCACTCCCCAAGCAAAAATGGTCAGCTTGATCAACATTTTGTCAGTCATTATGGTAGTGTAGCGCAGGGGATTGCAGATGGCAACATATCTGTCAAAGGCCATAATCATGAGTACAGTGTGAGAAGTGGTACTGAACATATGTGTGGTGAAAGCTTGGACCACACACTCATAATAACTAATGATACGTTCAGAGGCAGGCCGCCACATGTCTATAAGCAAACGGGGCACAATGACAGAATTTCCAATAATGTCACTGACTGACAGGTTCCAGAAAAGGAAATACATTGGCTGATGAAGGGTTTTATCAATGAAAACAACAAAAGCAATGCCGACATTTGCAACAATTATAAATAGATATGAGAAAAGGAGAAAGAGAAACAAAGGGTACATAGAATCCTTTGAGACATTTAACCACTCTAGCTGCAATGTGGGGCTGTTGTAGGTGTAGTTTTCCATCAACCTGAAAAACCAAAATAATACTGTTAGTGACAGGAAATCAAACTGTCAGATAGTTTTAAGTCAACAAGAAGTCAACAACAGCTATATAAATATAGAAACTACTATGTAAATATTCCATTATTTATCAAATTGAATATTTCATGAAATATTTGATATTATTTCAAATCATTATCATTACACTGAAAACTAGTTCCACACATCATTAATACAAATTAAAGCTAAATGAAATGAGTGTTCATTAGATGTGGTTTTGTTTTGATCTCAGTTTGATGGAGGTAAAATAAAGGTTAATAATTAAAATAAAATTTGAAAACTGTGAGGAAACATACAGATCAATACCTACGTTGAGTGTCTCCGGTTTCAATCTCTTGTCTTCTGTTTCTTGCGTCTTCCTGTTCATTGCTAGTAATATCTACCAACATTGATCCTCTGTTGCAACATTTATAGACTTGATTTTATCTTTAGGGGAATCATTTATCATTATGTCACCCTGTTCACTCTCCCTTTTACCCAAACTTTTCACTCACTTTTATTAGCAGTCTAAATGTTCCTGCTTAGAGGTTAAAGTTAAACTACATGTTACATTTAGCAGTTGACATGATGCTAAATGTAGAGCTGTACTTACTTTATATTTACTGTATACATTACTAGTCAAAGATTTAGACACACCTCTCATTTAAGTGAATGGGAAGGTGCATATGCATATACCCTGACAAAGACGAGGAGTGGACAGGCCAAAAAATGCCTGCAACTCATTTAATTATATATTTATTATAATATAGAAATATAACTTAAGTAAGTGGGACATAGCACAGGATAATACACACATACAGGCAGACTAGACAGGTGCCGTCATATATCAGATATTCATGTCGTTTTTATGTTTGTGTTCAATGAAACTTGCAAGACAAAGTTTTAGCCATCCGAGGCTCATTTAGAGCTATTTGGGTTGACTAGCCACACCTGCCAAAAAGTCACAGGATACTGATTCAGCCTGTCACTGCCAGATAAAGCTCTGTATTCGACAGTATACAGAGTATTTAATCTGGTGTCAGTGGTGACATTTCTGTGCTTGGATGAATGCATACTGCACATGCTCTAAGTGTAGGGCATTGTGCGCAAGAAACTGACTGAGCAGCATAACTTCCAGTTAGCTGTCTGCTAGCTTGAATGGGGATCAAATAATTTCATTTTGTGGCTCTTCTATACTTTCCAAATGTTTTAAGACCAAGCTGAGCAAAAACTGATATTGAAACAAGTAATTTTGAGGGGTGGTTATGTGATGCTCAAAACTATTTATCCACTGTTTTACAGTCACAACAGTTGTGACAGTGTAGGCTAGCCTATGACATAAGCACATTAGTAGTGTTTTTGTTATTACTTTCACTGTCAGCAGGGGAAGAAAAAAGTCCAGCACTCCAGATTTAACTCAAAAATAATGATTTTGCTATTGGCATCAATTTAATAGCTGTTACCACATCACAGCATGAATATACACTGATATAATAACAAGTAGAAACAGGTAGTTATGCATTTCAGAGGCCTGAATTGTAGTTTTTACTACCATGTGGGTTTCCAGGTAAGAAATTACTTAATTCTAAGTGAGAAATAAATGCATGTTTCATTTTAAGCGGCAGATATATTAACTTATCCTCCCTCTATATTATAGTAAATTTAATAATGTGGCTCCAAGTGAATTTTCTGTGGACAATCCCAACTGTGGAATGCCTACATGAAACTAACATTGAATCCAAAAGTGAAAACTCCTGTGAGCTGCAAATGGCCAAACCTGCATTGAGGCCCTTGAAGGTTTTCTGTGGACAATCTTAATATTTGCTTATGTAACTGATTACATGTTATATTCTCAAGAAAATGTAATACAGTAGGCTACTCTTGGCTCACATCTTTTGTGATGATAAATGTATAAAAAAAACCTGGAATATCCTCATGATGGAAAAACCTTCTTGAGATTAAAAACCTTTGACAAAAATCTTCGTATCTCTTTGGACTGCATACCATAAATAATGGGGTTGAGGCTGCCAGGGATAACATGAAATAAAAGGGCAACCATTTTTCTGCTTTCTGCCAACTGGGGGAATCGATGCAGAGTAATGATAGTCATTCCACTTAGCAGCAAAATCAGATACACAACCAGATGAGTGCTGCAGGTCTTCAAGGCTTTACTGTTTAAAGACTTGTTCTTGCTAGTTAAACAGATTACTGTAATCTTAGTATAGGTGAGAACCATGCTGCCTATAGAACCTGTGAACAGAACTACAGTGAAAGTGAGGCCATAGACATTATTAATGAAAACACTTTCACAAGAGAGTTTAAACAATGCAGCGTTATTACAATAAATACTCCCAATCAGTGTCCTGCATCGATTCAGCCGTATGGTCAGACCAAGCAGAATCCCAACCAAAACAAAGGCCACTCCCCAAGCAAAAATGGTCAGCTTGATCAACATTTTGTCAGTCATTATGGTAGTATACCTCAGTGGATTGCAGATGGCAACATATCTGTCAAAGGCCATAATCATGAGTACAGTGTGAGAAGTGGTACTGAACATATGTGTGGTGAAAGCTTGGACCACACACTCATAATAACTAATGATACGTTCAGAGGCAGGCCGCCACATGTCTATAAGCAAACGGGGCACAATGACAGAATTTCCAATAATGTCACTGACTGACAGGTTCCAGTAAAGGAAATACATGGGCTGATGAAGGGTTTTGTCAATGAAAACAACAAAAGCAATGCCAACATTTGCAACAATTATAAACACATATGAGAAAAGGAGAAAGAGAAACAAAGGGTACATAGAATCCTTTGAGACATTTAACCACTCTAGCTTCAATGTGGGGCTGTTGTAGGTGTAGTTTTCCATCAACCTGAAAAACCAAAATAATAATGTTAGGGACAGGAAATCAAACGGTCAGTTTTAAGTCAGCAAGACGTCAACAACAGCTATATAAATATAGAAACTACTATGTAAATATTCCATTACTTATCAAATTGAATATTTCATGAAATATTTGATATTATTTCATATTATTATCATTACACTGAAAACTAGTTCCACACATCATTAATACAAATTAAAGCTAAATGAAATGAGTGTTCATTAGATGTGGTTTTGTTTTGATCTCAGTTTGATGGAGGTAAAATAAAGGTTAATAATTAAAATAAAATTTGAAAACTGTGAGGAAACATACAGATCAATACCTACGTTGAGTGTCTCAGGTTTCAATCTCTTGTCTTCTCTTTCTTGCGTCTTCCTGTTCATTGCTGGTAATACTCTACCAACATTGATCCTCTGCAACATTTATAGACTTGATTTTATCTTTAGGGGAATCATTTATCATTATGTCACCCTGTTCACTCTCCCTTCTACCCAAACGTTTCACTCACTTTTACTAGTCTAAATGTTCCTGCTTAGAGGTTAAAGTTAAACTACATGTTACATTTAGCAGTTGACATGATGCTAAATGTAGAGCTATACTTAATTTATATTTACTGTATACATTGCTAGTCAAAGATTTAGACACACCTCTCATTTAAGTGAATGGGAAGGTGCATATGCATATACCCTGACAAAGAAGAGGAGTGGACAGGCCAAAAAATGCCTGCAACTCATTTAATTATATATTTATTATAATATAGATATAGAACTTAAGTAAGTGGGACATAGCACAGGATAATACACACATACAGGCAGACTAGACAGGTGCCGTCATATATCAGATATTCATGTCGTTTTTATGTTTGTGTTCAATGAAACTTGCAAGACAAAGTTTTAGCCATCCGAGGCTCATTTAGAGCTATTTGGGTAGACCAACCACACCTGCCAAAAAGTCACAGGATACTAATTCAGCCTGCCAGATAAATCTCTGTATTCGACAGCATACAGAGTATTTAATCTGGTGTCAGTGGTGACATTTCTGTGCTTGGATGAATGCATACTGCACATGCTCTAAGTGTAGGGCATTGTGCGCAAGAAACTGACTGAGCAGCATAACGTCCAGTTAGCTGTCTGCTAGCTTGAATAGGGATCAAATAATTTAATTGTGTGGCTCTCCTATACTTTCCAAATGTTTTAAGACCAAGCTGAGCAAAAACTGATATTGAAACAAGTAATTTTGAGGGGTGGTTATGTGATGCTCAAAACTATTTATCCACTGTTTTACATTCACAACAGTTGTGACAGTGTAGGCTAGCCTATGACATAAGCACATTAGTAGTGTTTTTGTTATTACTTTCACTGTCAGTAGGGGAAGAAAAAAGTCCAGCACTCCAGCTTTAACTCAAAAATATTGATTTTGCTATTGGCATCAATTTAATAGCTGTTACCACATCACAGCATGAATATACACTGATATAATAACAAGTAGAAACAGGTAGTTATGCATTTCAGAGGCCTGAATTGTAGTTTTTACTACCATGTGGGTTTCCAGGTAAGAAATTACTTAATTCTAAGTGAGAAATAAATCCATGTTTTATGTTAAGCGGCAAATATATTAACTTATCCTCCCTCTATATTATAGTAAATTTAAGAATGTGGCTCCATGTGAGTTTTCTGTGGACAATCCCAACTGTGGAATGCCTACATGAAACCAACATTGAATCCAAAAGTGAAAACTCCTGTGAGCTGCAAATGGCGAAACCTCCATTGAGGCCCTTGAAGGTTTTCTGTGGACAATCTTAATATTTGCTTATGTAACTGTGTACATGTTATATTCTCAAGAAAATGGAATACAGTAGGCTACTCTTGGCTCACATCTTTTGTGATGATAAATGTATAAAAAACCTGGAATATCCTCATGATGGAAAAACCTTCTTGAGATTAAAAACCTTGGACAAAAATCTTCGTATCTCTTTGGACTGCATACCATAAATAATGGGGTTGAGGCTGCCAGGGATAACATTAAATAAAAGGGCAACCATTTTTCTGCTTTCTGCCAACTGGGGGAATCGATGCAGAACAATGATAATCATTCCACATAGCAGCAAAATCATATACACAACCAGATGAGTGCTGCAGGTCTTCAAGGCTTTACTGTTTAAAGACTTGTTCTTGCTAGTTAGACAGATTACTGTAATCTTAGTATAGGTGAGAACCATGCTGCCTATAGAACCTGTAAACAGAACTACAGTAAAAGTGAGGCCATAGACATTATTAATGAAAACACTTTCACAAGAGAGTTTAAACAATGCAGCATTATTACAATAAATGCTTCTCATCAGAGTCCTGCATCGGTTCAGCCGTATGGTCAGACCAAGCAGAATCCCAACCAAAACAAAGCCCGCTCCCCAGGCAGAAACTGTCAGCTTGATCAACATTTTGTTGGTCATTATGGTAGTGTAGCGCAGGGGATTGCAGATGGCAACATATCTGTCAAAGGCCATAATCATGAGCACAGTGTGAGCTGTGGTACCGAACATATGTATAGTGAAAGCTTGGGCTACACACTCATAATAATTAATGATACGTTCAGAGGGAGGCCGCCACATGTCTATAAGCAAACGGGGCACTACGGCAGAATTTCCAATAATGTCACTGACTGACAGGTTCCAGTAAAGGAAATACATGGGCTGGTGAAGGGTTTTGTCAATGAAAACAATTAAAGCAATGCCGACATTTGCAACAATTATAAACACATATGAGAAAAGGAGAAAGAGAAACAAAGGGTACATAGAATCCTTTGAGACATTTAACCACTCTAGCTGCAATGTGGGGCTGTTGTAGGTGTAGTTTTCCATCTACCTGAAAAACCAAAATAATACTGTTAGTGACAGGAAATCAAACTGCCAGATAGTTTTAAGTCTGCAGTAAGTGGTGCAACAACTAACTATATGAATATAGAAACTACTTTGTACATATTAATCATTAATACAAATAAAATATACATTAAATGAGTGTACATTACATTTGTTTTTATTTTGATCACATTTAATTTAAATAAGATGTGAAAACTGTGAGGAAACATACAGATCAGTAATATCTACGTTGAGTGTCTCCGGTTTCAATCTCGTCTTCTCTTTCTTGCGTCTTTCTGTTCATTGCTGGTAATATCTACCAACATTGATCCTTTGTTGCAACATTTATAGACTTGATTTTATCTTTAGGGGAATCATTTATCATTACGTCACCCTGTTCACTCTCCCTTCTACCCAAACGTTTCACTCACTTTTACTAGTCTAAATGTTCCTGCTTAGAGGTTAAAGTTAAACTACATGTTACATTTAGCAGTTGACATGATGCTAAATGTAGAGCTATACTTAATTTATATTTACTGTATACATTGCTAGTCAAAGATTTAGACACACCTCTCATCATTTTTGTCACCCTGTTCACTCTCCCTTCTACCCAAACTTTTCACTCACTTTTATGAGCCGTCTAAATTTTCCTGCTGAGAGGTTTAAGTTAGACTGTATGTTACATTTAGCAGTTTACATGACAAATGTACAACTGTAAATTTACTGTATAAAGTACTAGTCAAAGGTTTGGCCACACCTCATTTAAGTGAATGTGAAGATGCATATGCATATACCCTGACAAAGAACGGGAATGGACAGGCCAAAAAATACCTGCAGATTATTTAATTATATGTTTGTTAGAATAAAGAAATTGAACTTAAGTGGAATCAAGCTTTTCATGCAAGTTATTTATGGCATATATTTATACTCGCACATATGCAGACTAGATAGGGGCTGTCAAATATCAGATATTCATGTCTTTTTCATCATGGTCAATGAAACTTTCAAGACAAAGTTTTAGCCATCTGAGGCTGATTAAGAGCTATTTGGGTCCATGCATGGATGAGGCCAGACTATCCAACCTCACTTTGCTTTGTGTTGAGCAGGATTAAAACACTGACAAAGTCAAAGTGGTTGGCAGGTTTGTCTTGTGATGTAGACTGTCTACTTTGTATTTGACTGTGCCTATTTTATATTTCAGTAGGCCTCGTAGTGTTGTAGACCATTGTGTGTATTTTATGTTTGATTAGGCTTTGTAGTGTTGTAAAGCTCTATGGGCCTGATTTACTAAAGGTTTGCGTGTGTAAAACGTGTGCAAACTTGACATCACCCGCAAAAAATGTGCAACCTGATCTACTAACGCAGCGCACTGAGGTTTGCGTCTTGCAACTGTGCAACATAGCACGTGCTGTTCATTAGTACGTTTGCCATAATTGATATGTAATAGTAAATTTAAGAATGTGACTCCATGTGAGTTTTCTGAGGAAATTTTATTGAATATGCGGAAGGACGAAAGAGACCAGGAAAGATGTCTGCATCAAATTCCTAAAAGTATGCTGAACAGTTGTTTAAAATATGCATTACATCAACTCAATTTCATGCACAGTTTGAGGTGATCTGATCTATTGTCAGAGGTTGGTCAATAAATACTGCTGTTGAATGTGTTTTGTTTGAGGCTGGAACCAGTGTACAGCAGAATCACTCAAAGCAGTCAGCTCTACCTTCTTGCTCAGGGACCCACAAGAAGCAGCTTTCAAAGCAAAATGTTGTCTTTCATGTCCCAGGCCTTTGACATACAAATATCACATGGAGTGAATGACACAGATCTCTTTGTTGTCCCATACTATTATGCATACATACGCTATCTCTGGTGAGCACTTTGTTTTAAAAATGTTATATTAGAATTGACATTGTAGTCAAGGCAAGTATGGGTAATGGTTTGTAATGTTAATTCATTGACATTGAAATGACAAAGACTGAAGAATAAATGCTGCTACTGTAACCTTTCCATTTTATAGGTTAGATCACAGCAATTTAATAATATATAGCATCAGAGTAAAATAGCATCATATGATGTAAAAAATAACACTGTAGAGAATTCAAAACAAATATTATTTCACATTAGAGTGTCACTTTTAAACTAAATTTGGAGTAAAATTAGCTCTATAAAGTGTATTCATATTACTCTGAACAGTGTGAAGAAACCACAGTGTTAAATATTTTTACACATTTCGTTGTTAATTTTGACACTGGATTGAGTAGAATGAACTCTGAAAAATGACACTGGCCATAGAGTAAATTTTATTCTAATTTCGAATGGGACCAAATGTTATCTGAAACAGTTGAATTCAACTCTGACAGTTAAATTGACACTACTAAAAATGGAATATTCTTAAAATGATGGCAAAATCTTATTGGAATCAAACAACTTTGACAAAAATCTTCGTATCTCTTTGGACTGCATACCATAAATAATGGGGTTGAGGCTGCCAGTGATAATATGAGATAAAAGGGCAATCATTTTTCTGCCTTCTGACAACTGGGGGAATCGATGCAGAGTAATGATAGTCATTCCACTTAGAAGCAAAATCAGATACAAGACCAGATGAGTGCTGCAGGTCTTCAAGGCTTTACTGTTTAAAGACTTGTTCTTGCTAGTTAGACAGATTACTGTAATCTTAGTATAGGTGAGAACCATGCTGCCTATAGAACCTGTAAACAAAACTACAGTAAAAGTGAGGCCATAGACATTATTAATGAAAACACTTTCACAAGAGAGTTTAAACAATGCAGCATTATTACAATAAATGCTTCTCATCAGTGTCCTGCATCGATTCAGCCGTATGGTCAGACCAAGCAGAATCCCAACCAAAACAAAGGCCACTCCCCAGGCAAAAACTGTCAGCTTGATCAACATTTTGTTGGTCATTATGGTAGTATACCTCAGTGGATTGCAGATGGCAACATATCTGTCAAAGGCCATAATCATGAGCACAGTGTGAGAAGTGGTATTGAACATATGTGTGGTGAAAGCTTCTGCCACACATTCATTATAACTAATGATACGTTCAGAGGGAGGCCGCCACATGTCTATAAGCAAACGGGGCACAATGACAGAATTTCCAAGGATGTCATTGACTGACAGGTTCCAGAAAAGGATATACATGGGCTGGTGAAGGGTTTTATCAATGAAAACAATAAAAGCAATGCCGACATTTGCAACAATTATAAACACATATGAGAAAAAGAGAAAGAGAAACAAAGGGTAGGTAGAATCCTTTGAAACATTTAGTCCCTCCAGCAGTAAAGTGGGGCTGTTGTAGGTGTAGTTTTCCATCAACCTGAAAGAACAACATAATACTGCTAAAATAACAGGAAATCAAGGAATCACAGATAGTTTAAAGTCAGTAATAAGTGCAACAATAACTAACTATATACATGCAAAACTATTAAAATATATAATTAAAATATAAAATATTCTATTACATATCACAATAAATCTCTCCTAGTATTTTAAATCACGGTAACACTGAAAGCTGAATAGGTTAAAGTGTGTTACATACACTTTGAGTGTGTCTGGTTTCAATCCCTTGTCTTTTGTTTCTTGCGTCTCTCTGCTCCAGCATTGATCAACGTCTCTGTTGCAACATTTGTAGACTTGATTTTATCTTCAGGGGATTCAGTTATTACATCAGATTATGTGAGGCAACATTAAGAAATTATCATGCTGGCCATCGCAACTGTCAACAAGCTGCAAATGTTTTGTTCTAAGACAGAGATATTTTTTGTCCTGTTCATCCTCCCTGCTACCAAAACTTTTCATTCTCCTTCATGAACTGTCTATCTTATCCTCCTTCACATCCAAGATCGCTACAGGTGATCAGGAGGCATGTGAAAAAAGCATTGTGTTATTCAACCGACATTGTAGAGGTACTTAAATTTAGAAGAAGTTACTAATCTTAACCATATAAACATAGCTCAAAAAGTAAGGACATTTGTAAGGAACATGCATTTGTAGGATAAGCAGCAGAGCTGGGTATGTGGGTTGCGTCCATGAAAGATTTAGCAAATTTTCTCTTCCAATGCCAAAAAGCTGATTCTGCTGTTGCTATTGACTATTGTTTTGTGCTTCTGGTACCCCTTGTGGCTTCCAATCAGGTACCAATCTGTCACCCTTGAGCAGGTCAGTTCGTGTCTGCTCCAAGAATCAGTATGCCATGTTTGACAGATCTGCATAGGGCAACTTGAAGCTGGTTTTCCACAAAACAAGACATATTGGCAATCCCAAGAATTTATTCATTTAACAAACAGGAGCCTCAGTAGTGTTTTGAAGAATCATACACAGCCACAACAGCCTGAAAGCTCCTCCTCATGCTGGTCACCTGCCTGCTCACACACTGCTGTGGGATGATATACCATTCTTCAACCAGCATTTGTTACAATTCAGCCAACGTGGTTGTGTTGGTCACTCTGGCGCCCAAGCTAATCCCACAAGTGTTCAACAGGGTTGAGGTCAGGACTGATGGCAGGCCATTCCATCCTCTTCACTCCCAAATTCTGGAGGTAGTCTCTGATAAACCCTGCTCTGTAGGGGCGAGCGATGTCATCTCGGAGGTTAGAGTTCGGTCCCAGACTGTGGAGATATGGGATTTCCACTGGTTGCAGAATCTCATCTCCATATCTCTCTGTATTAAGACTGCCTCCAATGGTGAAAAGCCTTTTTTTTTGGGGGTGTTGTGTTCTTGGGACGCCCACTTTGTGGCCTGTCTCTGACATCCCCCGTTATATGGAACATGGCCTTCCGTTTGGAGATGGTACTAGGGCTCTCTCCAAATAATGCCGCAACTTGGTTTTGTGGAACACCAGCTTGAAGTTGCCCTTTCGCATGGGCCCTATGCAGATCAGTCAAACATGGCATGCTGATTCTTGGAGCAGACACTAACTGACCTGCTCACGGGTGCCAGATTAGTACCTGATCTAAACAAGAGTCAATAGCAACAGCAAAATCAACAGGTTATGCGAATATGTTGTGCTGGTACACTAAGCACCATTTAAGAAAGTAAGTAAATTAATTTGTACTTTTTTCGCGCAAAAAACAATTAACTCTTGGCTACGTTTTATGTATGTTTCATGCATTATGTTATATTCACTATGCACTGTAACACTCAAAGTTATGGACTTGCTTTTTCATTTAAGTGAAATCGGAAGATGCTTATGCATAGGCCATGACAAAGAATGGTAATGGACACGCCAAAAATGCCAGCAAATTAAGGTTTATTAATATAAAGAAAATGCATTTAAGTTAAGGCTTGTTGACATTTTGATGACCGAACAAATTTGGACTTGGCCTTTAGCAGCTCAGTCAGAGGAAATGCAACAGTGGAAAAGGTTGTGCAGAAACTACAACAGTACCCCACTAGGCCCAAAACCTAATACAGTTCCCTTTTAGTTGTGAGCTATGGTAACTCAACAAGTACCTTAATTTAGGCCTATACGATGTTCCCCTACCACTCGACCAAAGTGTGTCACTGTCATGGTAAATGGACTGCACCTGTATAGCACTTTTCTAATTTTCCGACCACTCACAACACTTTTAGACTACAAGACAGATTCACCCATTCACACACACGCAGGGTGATTAAAGGAGCCGAGTTATCGATCCACCGATCTTCTGATTAGTGCTTGACCCTCCCTACCTTCTGAGCCACTGCTGCCCCTGTTGCCATGGCAAACATCAAATCATTTCTACGTCAATTTGCTTTTTCACCTCTTATCCATGTTATGTTTATCATGTTCAGGTTACAATAAAAGAAGCTATTTTTGTTGTTCAAAGGTTAGTCTCTAAAGTCAACGTAGGATCTCTAATTGAAAGCGACTCAGCTTGATTTTATGTCATAATTTCCATTTCAACTAGTTTTAAGTTCAGTGCCATTTTAATATTCTTTTTCAGATGTTTGTCTCCAACGACCACGGCATAATCCTCAGCAAGTGAGAGCAAATGCTCCTTCGCTCATATAGTTTCCCTTTGGAAATGTACTGGAGGAAGCATTGTAGAGTAATGATTCATATTAATTAATATTGATCAGCATGATAGGATAAACAGTCAGATAAGTCTAACGTCTTAAAAACTTTACTGTTTCAAAAATGGTTATCACTAATAAGACAAACACTGGAAGCCATAAGAATCATCTGCTACCTATTAACAGCCCAACAGTAAATGTGAGGCCGTAGACATTATTGATACACTTTCACAGGAGAGCCTAAATAATGCAGCATTGTCACAATAGGAACTTGTGATCATTCTTGCATTAGTTCAGCTGTATAGTCAGACTGAGCAGAATCCAAATTAGGATTCCATGGCCAGTGCCTGTTTTTCTAATATTTATGAATGTCAGGCATGGCATTGTCTGTCCTAATAAAGGTTGATGCACTGTGGAAACACCAGTGACAAAATTCTGAAAGTTAAGTCCAGGACTTTATTTTCCTAACCCTTACACACTCTGATATTCTGTATGTAAAGATATTGTAAGTAATTCAAAAAGCAGTACACCAAAACAATTAACACGGTAATAGTTATTAATAACTCTCTTAGTCACAAATCTGTAAAAGCTTGATTTAATGGATTCAGAAGAAAACTGTTACATCATCTGATATGTAGTGCGTAACTTTTACAAATAAACATCTGATACATAATGTTTGCATATAACTGTGTACATGTTACATTCTCAAGAACATGGACTACAGTAGGCTACTCTTGGCTCACATTTTCATGTTATTTGTGGCGATAAATGTACAAATAGAAATGAAATATTCTCCTTAAAATGATGGCAAAACCTTGAAATCAAACAACTTTGACAAAAATCTTCGTATCTCTTTGGACTGCATACCATAAATAATGGGGTTGAGGCTGCCGGGGATGATATGATACAAAATGGCAACAAGTTTTCTGCTTTCTGACAACTGGGGAAATCGATGCAGAGTAATGATAGACATTCCAGTGAGCAGCAAAATCAGATACATAACGAGATGAGTGCTCAAGGTTTTCAAGGCTTTACTGTTCAAAGATTTGTTCTTACTAGTTAAACAGACTACCATTATCCTAGTATAGGTGAGAACCATGCTGCCTATAGAACTTGTAAACAGAACTACAGTGAAAGTGAGGCCATAGACATTATTAATGAATATACTTTCACAAGAGAGTTTAAACAATGCAGCGTTATCACAATAAGGGCTTCTAATCAGTGTCCTGCATCGGTTCAGCCGTATGGTCAGACCAAGCAGAATTCCAACCAAAACAAAGGCCACTCCCCAGGCAGAAACAGTCAGCTTGATCAACATTTTGTTGGTCATTATGACAGCGTAGCGCAGGGGATTACAGATGGCAACATATCTGTCAAAGGCCATAATCATGAGTATAGTGTGAGCCGTGGTACTGAACATATGTGTGGTGAAAGCTTGGACCACACACTCATAATAACTGATGATACGTTCAGAGGGAGGCCGCAACATGTCTACAAGCAAACGGGGCTCTAATATGGAGTTTCCAAGGATGTCATTGACTGACAGGTTCCAGAAAAGGATATACATGGGCTGGTGAAGGGTTTTATCAATGAAAACAATAAAAGCAATGCCGACATTTGCAACAATTATAAACAGATAGGAGAAAAAGAGAAAGAGAAATAAAGGGTAGGTTGAATCCTTTGAGACATTTAATCCCTCCAGCAGTAAAGTGGGGCTGTTGTAGGTGTAGTTTTCCATCAACCTGAAAGAACAACATAATACTGCTAAAATAACAGGAAATCAATGTATCAGAGATAGTTTAAAGTCAGTAATGAGTGCAACAATAACTAACTATATACATGTAGAACTATTATATAAATATTCCATTACATATCACAATAAATCTCTCCTAGTATTTTATATCACGTGAACACTGAAAGCTGAATAAGTTAAAGTTTGTTACATATGTTTTTGTTTTGATGACAGTTAATTAAAATAAGATTTGAAAACTGTGAGGAAACACACAGATCAGTAATACCTATCTTAAGTGTCTCTGGTTTCAATCCCCTTTTTTTATTTCTTGCGTCGCTCTGCTCTGGCATTGATCAACGTCTCTGTTGCA
Organism: Scomber japonicus; assembly: GCF_027409825.1. Classification (NCBI taxonomy): domain Eukaryota; kingdom Metazoa; phylum Chordata; class Actinopteri; order Scombriformes; family Scombridae; genus Scomber; species Scomber japonicus. The sequence continues at coordinate 2,143,293 of NC_070590.1, forward strand.
ACATTTGTAGACTTGATTTTATCTTCAGGGGATTCAGTTATTACATCAGATTATGTGAGGCAACATTAAGAAATTATCATGCTGGCCATAGCAACTGTCAACAAGCTGCAAATATTTAGTTCTAAGACAAAGATATTTTCCGTCCTGTTCATCCTCCCTGCTACCAAAACTTTTCATTCTCCTTCATGAACCGTCTATCTTATCCTCCTTCACATCCAAGATCGCTACAGGTGATCAGGAGGCACGTGAAAAAAGCGTTGCGTTATTCAGCAGACATTGAATAGGTACTTAAATTTAGAAGAAGTTACTTATCTTAACCATATAAACATAGCTCAAAAAGTAAGGCGTTTGTATTTGCAGCATATTTGTAAGGAACATGCATTTGTAGGATGAGCAGCAGAGCTGAGTATGTGGGTTGCGGCCATGAAAAATTGGGCAAATTTTTCCTGCCTGGTTGCCCTCGGCGCTGCCAATCAAGTACTAATCTGGCGAGCAGGTCAGTTGGTGTCTGCTCCAAGAATCAGCATGCCATGTTTGACTGATCTGGATAGGGCCTATGCGATAGGGCAACGTGAAGCTGGTGTACCTTCTGAGCCACTGCTGCCCCTGTTGCCATGGCAAACATCGAATAATTTCTACCTCAATTTGCCTTTTCATCTCCAGTCCATGTTATGTTCATCATGGTCCAGTTACAATAAAAGAAGCTCTTTTTGTTGTTCAAAAGTTAGTCTCTAAAGTCAACGTGCAAGTCAACGTCTAAATGCAAGAGACTCAGCTTGATTTTATGTCATAATTTCCATTTCAACTAGTTTTGAGTTCAGTGCCATTTTAATATTCTTTTTCAGATGTTTGTCTCCAACGACCACGGCATAATCCTCAGCAAGTGAGAGCAAATGCTCCTTCGCTCATATAGTTTCCCTTTGGAAATGTACTGGAGGAAGCATTGTAGAGTAATGATTCATATTAATATTGATCAGCATGATAGGATAAACAGTCAGATAAGTCTAACGTCTTGAAAACGTTACTGTTTCAAAAATGGTTATCACTAATAAGACAAACACTGGAAGCCATAAGAATCATCTGCTACCTATTAACAGCCCAACAGTAAATGTGAGGCCGTAGACATTATTGATACACTTTCACAGGAGAGCCTAAATAATGCAGCATTGTCACAATAGGAACTTGTGATCATTCTTGCATTAGTTCAGTTGTATAGTCAGACTGAGCAGAATCCAATTCAGGATTCCATGGCCAGTGCCTGTTTTTCTAATATTTATGAATGTCAGGCATGGCATTGTCTGTCCTAATAAAGGTTGATGCACTGTGGAAACACCAGTGACAAAATTCTGAAAGTTAAGTCCAGGACTTTATTATTCTAACCCTTACAAACTCTGATATGCTGTATGTAAAGATATTGTAAGTAATTCAGAAAGCAGTACACCAAAACAATTTGTCCACCAGAGAGAACATGGTAATAGTTATTAATAACTCTCTTAGTCACAATTCTGTAAAAGTTTGATTTAATGGATTCAGAGGAAAACTGTTACATCATTTGATATGTAGAGTATCACTTTTACAAATAAACATCTGATACATAATGTTTGCTTATAACTGTGTACATGTTACATTCTCAAGAACATGGACTACAGTAGGCTACTTTTGGCTCACATTTTCATGTTATTTGTGGCGATAAATGTACAAATAGAAATGAAATATTCTCCTTAAAATGATGGCAAAACCTTCTTGAAAACAAACAACTTTGACAAAAATCTTCGTATCTCTTTGGACTGCATACCATAAATAATGGGGTTGAGACTGCCGGGGATGATATGATACAAAATGGCAACAATTTTTCTGCTTTCTGTCAACTGGGGAAATCGATGCAGAGTAATGATAGACATTCCAGTGAACAACAAAATCAGATACACAACGAGATGAGTGCTCAAGGTTTTTAAGGCTTTACTGTTCAAAGATTTGTTCTTACTAGTTAAACAGACTACCATTATCCTAGTATAGGTGAGAACCATGCTGCCTATAGAACTTGTAAACAGAACTACAGTAAAAGTGAGGCCATAGACGTTATTAATGAAAACACTTTCACAAGAGAGTTTAAACAATGCAGCGTTATTACAATACATGCTTCTCATTAGAGTCCTGCATCGGTTCAGCCGTATGGTCAGACCAAGCAGAATCCCAACCAACACAAAGGCCACTCCCCAGGCAGAAACGGTCAGCTTGATCAACATTTTGTTGGTCATTATGACAGCGTAGCGCAGGGGATTGCAGATGGCAACATATCTGTCAAAGGCCATAATCATGAGTATAGTGTGAGCCGTGGTACTGAACATATGTGTGGTGAAAGCTTGGGCCACACACTCATAATAACTGATGATACGTTCAGAGGGAGGCTGCAACAGGTTTACAAGCAAACGGGGCTCTAATAGAGAGTTTCCAAGGATGTCATTGACTGACAGGTTGCAGAAAAGGATATACATGGGCTGGTGAAGGGTTTTATCAATGAAAACAATAAAAGCAATGCCGACATTTGCAACAATTATAAACACATATGAGAAAAAGAGAAAGAGAAACAAAGGGTAGGTAGAATCCTTTGAGACATTTAATCCCTCCAGCTGTAACATGGGGCTGTTGTAGGTGTAGTTTTCCATCAACCTGAAAGAACAAAATGTTTAATCCAATTTTAAGCATATCGTGGTTCCTGGTGAGTCATTGTTTGATGTTGACATATTTTCAAAATTGAAGGATTTTCTATTTTCTTACTTTCTTTTTCATTCTGCTGTACCGAAAACAAATGCATACTGAACTGCGAGCTTTGTGTACAGTTATGCCCTGATTGGTTATCAAGGTGTCAGAGAACATTTTAAGTCAAAGTACTTAGTCTACATCTTGACTGTATACACATAGAAACTATATTTATATAAACACTAATGTATACATATATATTTACATGTGTATGTACATGTATATAATCTATTACATATCACTTAAAATCTTTAGTATTTCAATTCAGTGTAATAATACTGAAAACTGATATTTCCACAAATCATCAATGAGAATAAATACTAAAAGAAGTTAATGTGTGTAACATACATTTTTACTTTTTCATAATTTATTAAAATAAAATATGAAAACTGTGGGGACACATACAGTAATATCAGTAATACCTAGTTTAACTGTCTCTGGTTTCCCTTGTCTTCTCTTTCTTTTGTCTCCCCACTCCAGTCTCAATCAAGATCTCCTCTGTTGCAACATTTATAGAATTGATTTCATCTTTAGGGGAATTGCTTATCATTGCGTCAGATAATGTGAGGCAACAGTCAGACAGTCAACAGTCAAAAACAGTCAACAAGCTGCAGATGTTTTGCTCTAAGAAAAAGAGATGTTTGTCATCCTGTTCACCCTCGGCCCTACCAAAACCTCAATATTCTAATTTGGAAGTGACTATTCTTACCTGTATCTCCAAATGTCTGTGATATAAGAAAGTATTACAGAAATTGAGATAGTAAAATCAACAAACAAATTAGAATAATGGAGCATTTGTATCCTACTAAACTTTTCTTTAAATAGCATCCTAGACTGTGAAACCTGTTTTCTTCAATGATATGCATTTCTCAAGAGAAAAAAAATGAAAGTGTCCTTCAAAACTCAAAAGTATTAACTGTTTCCAAATGCTCACTATCTACAGAAAGTGAAATAGAATTTGAAATAGTAACAGCAAAGAATCCTTCTGAAGTCAATAAAGCAAATACTTCAGTCCATGACTCATGACTAACAAAACAGAAGGTAATTGAGGCCACATTAAAAGTTAGTGGAATGAAAATAACCAACAAAAATGAAGAGGAAAGAACTTAAATATCACAATTTGGAATTCAAAAGACATATGGCTCTTCTGTACTTAAAACAGGGTTGGGGAAGTTCATTGTAAGATTCTACACACCATTTCCTCCTAAGAAAAAAACAAAATATAGAAACCAAAAAACAAATATACTGACATTGCCAGTATATTTACCCCTCCTGACTCAGTGTCTCTATTGAAAACAGATGCAGCTGATTATTTGGATACACAGGCTTGTGATGAAATACTAATAGAGACATTTTTTCTCTCTGGTAAAGGGATGTTTATTGTTTCTGCATGTTTCACTTACATGTTGAATGACTGTATTTACCGGATCAATGTTAATAATGCTGATGATAATAATAATAATAATAATAATACTCATCAATCAAACATCACTCATCATCTTTCTGTATTTTCAAAAAGTTGGTGAATTGGTAAATTCCCAAGTACTGGAGCTGGAATCACAAATATGTCTTTTTCTTCATTCTGCAGAAGTATTTACATCTCTTATTTATTTTATTTAATATGAGGCATCAAGATATTATACTGATGAATATATTTCATACAGTTGAAGGTAGTTACAGACAGAAGATGAAGGCAGAGAGAAAGAGGGATGACGTGCAGCAAATGTCCTTAACCAGGAAAGACATGTGGATACAGAGATTACATTGTATGCACGTTAGACCACAATGGGACGTGCCAGATTATTTTAAACAGACTTAAAACATTCTACACTTGTTTAAAACAATCCAGGAAATAGTCAGGGATATAACGATCTGAAGAAGTTGACACCTTTCACTTTTTGTGGCTTATGTGAGTGATAAACTGCTTGATGATGCTGCCACGTAACTCTTTACTGACCAGTCCGTAGATGATGGGGTTGATGGCTGGTGGAAGGATGATAAGCAAGATGCTAAAGAACTTTTTTATGTTTTGGGAGACTGAGGGGAACCGCTGACTCACAACTATGATCAATGAAGCAATTTCAAAGAGCAGATACACAACAAGGTGCGGTGCACATGTCCGAAGGGCCTTGCTTTGGGCGCTGCTGTCAGATCGGCCTCGTTTAACGGAAGCATGCAGGATTCTGATGTATGAAAAAGCAATGATGAGGAAGATGCCTGTACTGAAGGACCATGTCATGGACAGACCTAGAAAAACAACAACAAGAAAAACAACAAGTATTAAAAAGTATCATGTAAACCTTCTTTCATCCATTTAATTAATTTTGTGTCCTCGGCTAACAGGACAGTTAATGCTGTAAGGGCCTCTTATTTAAATGATGAAATATTAAATATGTGTTTTATTATACAAGGCTGATTGGCAGATCCTGACTCAGTTGACCTCATAAAACTACTGCTGATAAACAACATTTTGTTCTGTTAAAAGCTAAACTTGAACATAAATCAGGACTATACTGCGACTCAGTTTAAACAGTCATCACATGCTCAGATTACAAACTGAAAATATTTTAATTACAAGCTGCAGGTCGCATTATGAAGTCTTACTTTGCAGTAGTATTATTTGAGGAGAAACTGCACTAATAAATGTGAGTAAAATGACTTTACTCAGTAAAGAGAACAATTCCTGACACACCACCAAAACTACACACAACAGTTGGTTAAATATGCTCAACAATGTGCTGTAGATCAGTTGCTTTATTCTGACCAATGTACTGACCATAGATGTTACTTGGGAGGGTGGGACTGCAGGCCAGGTTCATGATTGTGCGGTTGCTGCAGTAGACATGCCGGATAATGTTGCCACACAGCGGAGTGTTTATGTGGAAAGCAAAAAGTACAGCAATCAACAGCAGAGCGATGAACCAGGCCAGGGCACAGGAGAAGTGCAGCCGAGCCGATGTCATGATGGCGTGATACCTGAGAGGCTCACATACAGCAATGTACCTGCAAAGGGAGCGTTAAGAGATATGACTGTCCTTTGACATTTTCGTTAGAATCTTAGTGTCACAGACTGTTTACATCTGCTTCCATATGCATAATTAGTTAAGTCTCAGGCTTCTCTCATGCACAAACACATAAACCATATTACACTGTAAAATCAAGAAAAAAGGAGGTCAAACTGTAAACTTTTTGTACCTGTCATAGGCCATCGCACCCAGAATAGTCTGCACTGCAGCTCCATACGTGTGTACACAGAAGGCCTGGGCGATGGCGAGGATGTAGGCGATCCTCTTCTGCCCCGTTAAGAAGTGAATCATGAGGCGAGGCAGCACCGCTGTGGCCCCCAGCAAGTCACAAACTACCAGGTTACAAACCAGTATGAACATGGGTCTGTGCAGACTCTTATCTATGACAATGACACTGAACACCACACCATTCCCCAGCAGCACCACTATGTAGTTTAACAGAGCCAGGAAGAACAGCAAAGGGCTGTAGCCTGGTGGTACAAAGAAGCCTTCCAGCTCGAACACAATAGGCTGTTTGAGTGGCGTTACCAATGTAAGGTTCTCCATCCAAAACAGTAGAGTTCTGTAAAAGACATGTATATCAAAACCATCCAAATAAGTTACTATTCAGCATCAGGAAAAGTGCTAGTAATTTTAGACTTTAAATGTACCACACAGTGTTACCTACAGTAAAACTTAATGACACTTAATGAACAGATGTTCTCAATTCAATCGTTTATCAAACATGAAAAGAAAAGCATAAAAGGTTATGATCACTACACAGTGAAGAATCCACCCTCAACCTCTTCTCATCAGAGCATTGATGATGCTCTGACTTGTTGTAGATTATGTGTTGAACTTTAAATAATTTTCCTTTGTCCTCTGAGTGTCCATCACTTAATGCTGATCCCTGCCCACAACCTCATCATCAGAGCATCAGTCACACCCTAAATATCCTCTGCAGCCTAAGTTTGAATGTTTTGAAGTTTTGGCTGTGATTTAAAAATGAATAATTCCTGGGCCATGTGACAAACCGAGCTAAAAGTTAAAGTTTTGTCAGAATAAGTTGGGTCAAAATCAAAATTAGCTCTTTTCTGCAAGCAGCTGGTTAATTGAATACACAGGCTAATTATTATTAAAATAATAATAAAAACAATTTACTCTCTGGTAAGGGAAGGTTTATTGTTTTTGCACAATGATATTATAGCGTTGCAGGGTTGTTAGGGGAAGGACGAGGAGGAGGCGGTGTTGCAGTTTGCTAGCTCAACAGAGCCCAGATTTATTCCCTTGTCATATTAACAGCTAACCTGACGTTGAGGTGTCCCCGGAAAACAACAGAGTCTCCAGCTCTCTGAACTCCTTCTCACTTAGTAACTATATCCCGCCCACAGGTCTGCCAGCCTGTAGCTCTATTTCCAACTCCATCTGTCGTGAGCTGTTGTAACTTACCCACAACATCCCTTACCCCTCCCCACAACAACTTATCAGCAAATACCCCTACAGTAGACACCTCCCTCAATAGAAATAATGTAATCAACACACATAATAAAAGTCACTACATATCCAGCGTGACACTGCCTTCCCCTTCAACTTTCAGTCCAAATAACGCTGGGGAACTCTATGCTGTCTTCCTCTCCCTGCCCTCCCCGAAATCCTGCAAGGGGGTAAACTGCTCCTAGCGGTGTGACTTGACCATCCATCTGCTGTTGGGCAGCCGAATGCGGTGGCCCCCTTGAAATTTGCTGCGGGGATGGGGCCCCCTCTGCATGATGTGTTTGAACACCCGTAGGAGACCGGCAATCCTGTCTGTGGTTTGGTTGGTTCAATCCTTGGTATGGTGCCAGGCGGTCGCAGTGTATCACCACAATTCGGCACCGTCCTGTCCGCCCCACCCTATAAACTACCTCCCCCACTCGTTCTAAAACCTGGCAGAGCCCAACCCAGTCACTCTGCAGTTTATATGACTTCCCCTTGATCCGCTTTGGTGCATAGACCCACACTAAGTCCTCAGCATTGAAGTGAGTCTCTTTTGTGTGCTGGTCATAAGCTCGCTTTTGCCGGGCCCCTGCATTCTCTAACGGCAAGCCATTAAGGCAAGGCAAGGCATGGCAGTTTTATTTATATAGCGCATTTCATACACAATGGCAACTCAATGTGCTTTACATAAAACAGAAAAAAATGTAATTTCAGACAATTAACCCCCACCCCCCATAATAAAAACAAAGTACAGAAAAATAGAAAGACATAAATAAAATGATTGCAGCATAAAATAATAAATTAGCTTTAAAATCATTAAAAGGACATAGAGTGCAAATGAAAGAGCGCAAATTAAAGATTAAAATGTAAAGTGCTTTAGAAGAGCTCAATCATAAGCACAAGAGAAGAGAAATGTTTTTAACCTGGATTTAAAAGTGTTCACAGTTGGGGCTGATTTCAGTTCTGCTGGTAGTTTGTTCCAGTTGTGTGCAGCATAACAGCTAAAAGCTGCTTCACCATGTTTAACTGTTGTTTGAACTCTGGGCTCAACTATCTGACCTGAGTCAGTAGATCTCAGAGCTCTACTGGGTTTATATTCTACTAACATGTCATTCATGTATTCTGGTCCTAAACCATTCAGTGATTTGTAGACCAGTAGCAGAACTTTAAAATCTATTGTATAGCTGACTGGGAGCCAGTGTAAAGACTTTAGAACTGGAGTAATGTGCTCTGATTAAGATTAGTGGTAGCTGCAGGTCCCAGTCCTTCTGATCCTTTGCTACCACCAGGGCTAGCTGCAGCCATAGAGTGCGATCTCCACCAGCCCGTCACTCTGGCGGTGGAGAGGTGTTGTGCGGGTCTTGTATTTCCCAAGCTGTTTACACATTTCCATGAACAGCTGGGCCTCGAAATTTCTTCCTTGGTTGGAGTGCAGTTCAGTGGGCACCCCGAAACGGCTGAACATCCTTTCAATCAGCACCTCGCAAACAGTAGCCACCTCTTGATCCGGAACAGCCACCGCCTCAGGCCATTTGGTGAAGTAGTCCGGTGCCACCACCACATAACGATTTTCACGTGGCGTGCAGGGAAAGTGGCCTAGTCTGTCAACAGCCACTCTGTCCATTGGTGTCCCAACATGGTACTGTTGTAGTGGTGCTCTACTCTGGCCTGCGGGTCCCTTGCGGGCAACGCAGGGATCACATCTCTGGCAAAAGGCTTCTCCATCACGCCTACAAGTGCTCCAATAGAACCCCTGTCGCACCCTCTTCAATGTTTTGTTTACACCAATAATGTCCTGCTGTAATAAGCAATAACTTGCTCACCCTTGGGTGTGATCTGGGCTAGGACCGCCCCTAGGCCATCATTGCTTGCGTCTTTATCCAACACATACTGCCCCTCCGAATCTGGGGTTGTCAAAACTGGGGACTGACACAGGGCTGATTTCAGCGCTTCAAACGCTTTCAAACTGCTGCTCAGGACCCAACTCATATTGCACATTCTTGCATGTCAGCTGATTTAGAGGTGCAGCCACAGTCGAGAACATGGCAATGAAGCAGCGGTAAGAAGACGGAGCGCACCTCAGAAGCATTCATTGGAACTGGCCAATCCTGTACTGCTATGACTTTTTCCTCCACTGTGCTCACCCCCTCACTTTGTTGCCCAGGAAAGTTAGTTCTTTCTGCATTGGTCTGCATTATCCCTGCCTATTGGATCTTGGAGAATGCCAACCGGAGGGCCTGCAAAGCAGTGTCGAAGTCCGGACCATGGATCAGAACATCATCAAGATAAACTTGCTTGTTTCGTGACGGAACATCCACGAGCACTTGCTCCATGAGCCTTTCGAATGTGGCCGCGGCGTTGCATAGCCCGAACGGCTTGACTGTGAATGGCCACAGTCCAGAACCAGTTGTGAAGGCTGTCGTGGGATGGACCTCCGGCGACAGTGGCACCTGCCAATAACCACTCCTTAAATCAAGAGAGGAGAACAAGGTGGAACCTCTGATTCCATCCAACACATCATTGACTCGGGGAAGAGGATATGAGTCTTTGACCGTGATCTCATTCACCGGTCTGATGTCGCCACAAAAGCGCCACCCTGGAGTAACTTTCTTTGGTACCATTACCACAGGTGACACCCATGACCTGTTTGAAGGTTCGATCACTCCAGCTGCTCTCATCTCCACCACATACTGTTCAGCTGCCGCCTGTTTATTCAATGGTATGCGATGTGGGAGTTGACAAATTGGATGCGCTGTGCCTGTGTCAATCTCATGCTGGATTAAGTGGGTCCTGCCCAGATCAGAAGGTGAATTGGCAAGAATGGATCGGAACTCGTACAGCAAATCCCATAACTGCTGCTGCTGCTCTGTGGACAACCCTTCTCTACTACTCTCCAGCACAGTCTTGATAGTTTCCTCTTGGGTTGGTGGGTTTTGTGAGATACCACACGTGATGCTACCATCCCCAGCTGCATTGTTGGCAGCAAGTTCACCTGTCAGGCACAGTTGGGGGTCTGAGTTGGGCAGTTTCAATGGAAGATCCTGATAAGGAACGGCACCTGTGGACAGGGGTATCAAACCTAATTGACCTTCATCCCGTACCACATCCACACATGGAAGAGCTGTCAGTTCCTGGGAGTGGATGTCTGTCCAAACGGTGGATGGTTGTGGACCCTGAGTAGAAACTATTTGTGATGGCTCTGGTCGAACCACAAACTCACTTGGAGACTCAGGGAGCTCTGGACATAGAACCACCGGACATACTGTGGTGCCAGTGTCCAGTGACAGTCTGTCAGATGTGCTGGGTGCCTGGACTGTCTTCCACAGGTCATCATCACCTATCAAGGGTAGTGGGGGACCATCGATGAACATCACTGTTCTCTGTCCCACATCCAACACCGTATTGGTGTCCCTCATGAAGTCAAAATTGTCGCACATTCAGCCTGTGAGCTAGCTGGTCCAAACTTGGTCACTGAGGGTTGCTTAGTAGGAGACTCAGAGTCACATCTTTGGTTAACAGTCCTGCTGTGCTTTTCAACCATGTCAGCATAACTTGCCTTCAGCCACTGCTTAAACGTTTCCCTCTCAGTTTCTTGCTGAGCATGACTTGAATGCATCATCCTCCCTTTCTGAGCTTGACTTGAATGCATCATGTCTTCCTGATCTGCACTTGAACGCACCTCCATTTCTTTCTGATCTTGACATGAATGCACTTCCATTTATTCTGGGGCTGAAACCACCTTCATTTCTCTTTGAGCATGACGCTGCCGCCCCTTGCTCACCTTTATCCCTCCCGACGGAGGTGGAGTTAGCCATCCATTCGCTTCCATCTAGCTACCGGAGATGCAGGGTAAGTCCAGCACTTCTGACACCAGTGTAGTGTTGCAGGGTAGCTTGGTGGGTAGAGGAAGCACGAGGAGAAGGCTATGTAGCAGTTTGCTAGCTCAACAGAACCCCAATTTATTCCCTTGCCATAGCAACAGCTAAAGGCGCATTTATGCTCAACGTACATACGAAAATGTAACTGTCCTTTTCAAACGATGTTACCGTCACTGCTTATATACTTTCATGCGTCCTTTTACGTTGGCATGGATGTTTACCAATACATCCACCAGGGGGCAGCGCAGAGTCAAATGTTTATGACAACAACAAACTCAAAAACAGATATGGCGATTGTGGAGGAGATATTGATAATGTACCACTAAAACGATTAAAAGTTTCTAACCAACTCGCACAACCTTTCCTCAAAAAGTTTAGCCATTGTTCTTCTTCGTTTCTCACTAGAGCTACGTATCGAGTAGTGAAGCAACACTGCCCCCCCCATGGTTTCCGGTGGTACTGCTCCGTTTGGTCCATATCCGTAAGCTTTTTGGAAACAACAAATAGGGTGTCTAGCTCTGTACTCCTGCTCACTTAATAACTTCATCCCGCTGTTGTGGATAAGTTACGACAGTTCACGACAGATGGGGTTGGAAAGAGAGCGGCAGGCTGCCAGACCTTTGGGCCCTTAACCTTCCTCAGAACAACTTATCAGCTACACCTACCAGTGTTTCCCCTAGAAATTTTTGGAGAAGCGGTGGTGTGTCGGTAACCTAGCAACACTAGCGAGGTCCGGGGGTATGCTCTCCCGGAAGAAAAATTTGAAAAATAATAGTGCTGCAACTAATGATTATTTTGATAAACAATTAATCAGTTGATTATTTTTTTGATGAATCGGATGAAAAAATATTAAAAAAATTTCCACCCCTTTATTCAGAAACAAAAACATTTTTTCAAATTGACAATGCAAAAAAATCCTCAAACATGTTGCTGCTTGGACGTCGCTGAGTTGTTAAAATAATATTAAACTATAAATAATGATTTAAACAAAACAACTAAATGTTAATGTCTGATAGCTTTAACAAAATATCACACACGTATGCTACACAAAAATAGGTATTTTCTGTAAATAAAAGATAAATAATAATGGTTCATTTTTGTAGTAACCAGTTTTCCTTTTTCCATTATTAGGCTACCATACAAACTGTGTGTGCTAGATTCCCCTTCTGCTCTCCTCCTCTGCTACTGCTGACTGTGAAATCTGAGCAGGTAGAAGCTGATAGTTTACTAAGTATAACCAGGGAGCACACTGCAACAAGGTTAATGATCCACACAGTGACATTACATCATTGATATGACGCGCAAAAGCGATAGAGCACGAGCGTAGTCACTCTAGTGCGTGCTCTTGCTTGGGTGCTCCAAATTCCGAGAGATTGTGTCTCATTTGTGGGCGTCAAGGAGCCGCTATCAATATGTCGGAGACTCCTGGAACGTCTAGGAGAGTTGGGTTGTCTGCTTTTATCCTCCCCCTAATTCAGTACCTTATGAAGGGAGGGGGCAGGTTGTGTTATGAAGCCTACACCGAAGCCAAAAGTGAAGTTATATGGTTAACTAGCTGCTAGCAACTTCTAATGAAATTGAGCAAGTGATCAACATAGTTAACGTCACGTTATACCCAGCGTTAAAATATTAAATTACTGCATTTAACCAAATCAATGCTAAGACCGCTAATAATCACAACTTTATTTGTATCACACATTGTTTTACATCAGGGTAATCCATAGACCTGTTAGGTACAGAGCTCACTTGAAACTATGACTAAACTTTTTTCCAAACTCATTCATCATATTCTATTTGATAGTCTGAACATCTTTATTTTCCATTATGTTTCAGTAAAATGGCAATATTTTAATTTTAGTTACAAAGGCTGTTTTGTGGAATTTTATTCTGCAGAATTATCTATTTCCCTTATTATTGTATTCAATATTAGGATGAGAAATAAAAACAAAGATATTATACTTACATTTATTTATATTAAACCAGAACAGATCTGGTCACACAGTGATAGATGTTAGCTTATTGTAAACAGACTTAAAACATTCTACCCTTATTTTAAACAGTTCAGGAAATAGTCAGGGATATAACACCTTTCACTTTTTGAGGCTTATGTGAGTGATAAACTGCTTGATGATGCTGCCACGTAACTCTTTACTGACCAGTCCGTAGATGATGGGGTTGATGACTGGTGGAATGATGATAAACAAGATGCTACAGAACTTCTTGATGTTTTGGGAGACTGAGGGGAACCGCTGACTAACAATTATGATCAATGAAGCAATTTCAAAGAGCAGATACACAACAAGGTGCGGTGCACATGTCCGAAGGGCCTTGCTTTGAGCGCTGCTGTCAGATCGGCCTCGTTTAATGGAAGCATGCAGGATTCTGATGTATGAAAAAGCAATGATGAGGAAGATGCCTGTACTCAAGGACCATGTCATGGACATACCTAGAAAAACAACAAGAAGAACAACAAGTATTAAAAAGTATCATGTAAACCTTCTTTCATCCATTTAATTAATTTTATGTCCTCCACTAACAGGACAGTTAATGCTGTAAGGGCCTCTTATTGAAATGATGAAATATTAAATATATTTATTTTATTATAAGTCACTCAGTTGACCTCATAAAACTACTGCTGATAAACAACATTTTGTTCTGTTAAAAGCTAAATTTGAACAAGAGTCAGGACTATACTGTGACTCAGTTTAAACAGTCTCATCACATGCTCAGATTACAAACTGAAAATATTTTAATAAAAAGCTGGAGAGAAATTAACTACACGCAACAGTTGGTTAAAGATACTCAACAATGTGCTGTAGATCTGTTGCTTTATTCTGACCAATGTACTGACCATAGATGTTATTTGAGAGGGTGGGACTGCAGGCCAAGCTCAGGATTGTGCGGTTGCTGCAGTAGACATGCCGGATAATGTTGCCACACAGGGGAGTGTTTATGTGGAAAGCAAAAAGTACAGCAATCAACAGCAGAGCGATGAACCAGGCCAGGGCACAGCAGAAGTGCAGCCGAGCCGATGTCATGATGGCGTGATACCTGAGCGGCTCACATACAGCAATGTACCTGCAAAGGGAGCGTTAAGAGATATAACTGTCCTTTGATTTGAGTTTACATCTGCTTCCATATGCATAATTAGTTAAGTCTCAGGCTTCTCTCATGCACAAACACATAAACCGTATTACACAAGAAGAAGGATGTCAAACTGGTGGAGAAAGGTTTACGAAAGGAAAGGGGACACAGGAATCTATCTTTGTGTAAAGATTAACAAATATTTATTTTGGATTAAAACTTATTTGTTTAAACTTAAATTTAATCTAAAAATATCCGAAGATACCTCATAGAGTTGGCCACGAATGCACCAGCTTTTCAGAAAGTAAGAAATATCAACTTGATCTAAAATTCATTAGAACACCTTGAAATGTCTCCACCTGCTTCATGATGTAATCTTTTCACAACATATTTCAAGGTAACAAACCAATAGCACCAAAAAACATCCAGTATGACACAGAAGTAAACATCTGATGTCCCCTTCAAACTGAGCATTTGGAAAAAGAAACAATTTATGCAAAATAGTGAAAGGATATCATTTAATATGCTGGTGCTTTTTTGTACCTGTCATAGGCCATCACACCCAGAATAGTCTGCACTGCAGTTCCATACGTGTGTACACAGAAGGCCTGGGCGATGGCGAGGATGTAGGCGATCCTCTTCTGCCCCGTTAAGAAGTGAATCATGAGGCGAGGCAGCACTGCTGTGGCCCCCAGCAAGTCACAAACTACCAGGTTACAAACCAGTATGAACATGGGTCTGTGCAGGCTCTTATCTATGACAATAACACTCAACACCACACAATTCCCCAGCAGCACCACTATGTAGTTTAACAAAGCCAGGAAGAACAGCAAAGAGCTGTAGCCTGGTGGTACAAAGAAGCCTTCCAGCTCGAACATAATAGGCTGTTTGAGTGGCGTTACCAATGTAAGGTTCTCCATCCAAAACAGTAGAGTTCTGTAAAATACATGTATATCAAAACCATCCAAATAAGTTACTATTCAGCATCAGGAAAAGTGCTAGTAATTTTAGACTTTAAATGTACCACACAGTGTTACCTACAGTAAAACTTAATGACACTTAATGAACAGATGTTCTCAATTCAATCGTTTATCAAACATGAAAAGAAAAGTGTAAAAGGTTATGGTCACTACACAGTGAAGTATCCACCCTCAACCTCTTCTCATCAGAGCATTGATGATGCTCTGACTTGTTGTAGATTATGTGTTGAGTTTTAAATAATTTTCCTTTGTCCTCTGAGTGTCCGTCACTTAATCCTTATCCCTGCCCACAACCTCATAATCAGAGCATCAGTCACACCCTAAATATCCTCTGCAGCCTAAGTTTGAATGTTTTGAAGTTTTGGCTGTGATTTAAAAAATTAATAATTCCTGGGAATACATAATTTATTATGTCCACAGAGTACAGAGATTTTGATTTAAACACAGTGCCAGCCATCATTTTATATATGTTTTCCAGAATATTGTCTTACAGGTAAAGAAAAATCTGTCACATGCCGCAATTTTAAAATCCAGTGACTTAAGCTATGACAGGAAATTATGTATATTGATGTTTTATGATGTGACAATGTTGTGGTTAAGGGCTGGTTAAGTTTAAGTAGAAAGTCAAATTTGTCAGGTTTAGGGAAAGAGCGTGGTTTGAGTTAAAATTGCAAATTTGATGTGAATATTCATTGTCCTTAGAAGATGAATCATCATTGTTTTCAGTGACTTTTCTCTCAGCATCGCCATCAGCTTTCAACAAAACTGACTATTTGGAAAACCAGAGATACAAAGGCTGGTGAAGGTTTTTGTCAATGAAAATCACAATGGAAATGCCTGTATTCATAACTGTTATGAAAATATAGGAGACAAATAACAAGAAAAAGGTAGCATACATAAAAGCTTTTGTGACCCCTAACCTCTAAAAACAGGAACTGTCATTGTGTGCCTCTGCCATATGACAAATAGAACTCCATGTTAAAGTTTTGTCAGAATGTGTTTGGTCAAAATCAAAATTAGCTCTTTTTTGCAAGCAGCTGGTTAATTGGATACACAGGCTAATAATAAAATAATAATAAAAACAATTTTCTCTCTTGTAAAGGGAGGTTTATTGTTTTTGCACAATGATATTGTAGCGTTGCAGGGTAGCTAGGTGGGTAGAGGAAGGACGAAGAGGAGGCGGTGTTACAGTTTGCTAGCTCAGCAGAGCCCAGATTTATTCCCTTGTCGTAGCAACAGCTAACCCGAAGTTGAGGTGTCCCCGGAAAACAACAAACAGAGTCTCCAGCTCTCTGAACTCCTGCTCACTTAATAACTATATCCCGCCCACAGGTCCGCCAGCCTGCCGCTCTATTTCCAACCCCGTTTGTCGTGAGCTGTTGTAACTTACCCACAACATCCCTTACCCCTCCCCACAATAACTTATCAGCAAATACCCCTACAGTAGACACCTCCCTCAATAGAAATAATGTAATCAACACACATAATAAAAGTCACTATATACCCAGTAATACACTGCCTTACCCTTTAACTTTCAGTCCAAATAATGGTGGGGAACTCTACACTGGCTTCTGGGCCGAGGGATCCTCCTTGCCCGGCCCTCCCCGAAATCCTGCATGGGGGTAAACTGCTCCGAGCGGCGTGACTTGAACATCCATCTGCTGTTGGGCCGCCAAACGCCTTGGGCGGCCCTTGAAATTTGCTGTGGAGATGGGGCCCCATCTGCAGGATGTTTGAACACCCGTAAGAGACCGGCAATCATGTCTGTGGTTTGGTTGGTTTAATCCTTGGTATGGTGCCAGGCGGTCGCAGTGTATCACCACAATTCGGCACCGTCCTGTCCACCCCACCCTATAAACTACCTCCCCCACTCGTTCTTAAACCCGGCAGAGCCCAACCCAGTCACTCTGCAGTTTATATGACTTCCCCTTGATCCTCTTTGGTGCTTATACCCACACTAAGTCCTCAGCATTGAAGTGAGTCTCTTTTGTGTGCTGGTCATAAGCTCGCTTTTGCCGGGGCCCTGCATTCTCTAACGGCAAGCCATTAAGATTAGTGGTAGCTGCAGGTCCCAGTCCTTCTGATCCTTTGCTACCACCAGGGCTAGCTGCACCCCTAGAGTGCGATCTCCACCAGCCCGTCACTCTGGCGGTGGAGAGGTGTCGTCCGGGTCTTGTGTTTCCCAAGCTGTTTACACATTTCCATGAACAGCTGGGCCTCGAAATTTCTTCCTTGGTCGGAGTGTAGTTCGGTGGGCACCCCAAAACGGCTGAACATCCTTTCAATCAGCACCTCGCAAACAGTAGCCACCTCTTGATCCGGAACAGCCACCACCTCAGGCCATTTGGTGAAGTAGTCCAGTGCCACCACCACATAACGATTTTCACGTGGCGTGCAGGGAAAGTGGCCTAGTCTGTCAACAGCCACTCTGTCCATTGGTGTCCCAACATGGTACTGTTGTAGTGGTGCTCTACTCTGGCCTGTGGGTCCCTTGTGGGCAAAGCAGGGATCACATCTCTGGCAAAAGGCTTCTCCATCACGCCTACAAGTGCTCCAATAGAATCCCTGTCGCACCCTCTTCAATGTTTTTTTTACACCAATAATGTCCTGCTGTAATAAGCAATAACTTGCTCACCCTTGGGTGTGATCTGGGCTTGGACCGCCCCTAGGCCATCATCGCTTGCGTCTTTATCCAACACATACTGCCCCTCCGGATCTGGGGTTGTCAAAACTGGGGACTGACACAGGGCTGATTTCAGCGCTTCAAACGCTTCCTGCTGCTCAGGACCCCACTCATATTGCACATTCTTGCATGTCAGCTGATTTAGAGGTGCAGCCACAGTCGAGAACATGGCAATGAAGCAGCAGTAATACGACAGAGTGCACCTCAGAAGCATTCTTCGGAACTGGCCAATCCTGGACTGCAATGACTTTTTCCTCCACTCTGCTCACCCCTTGCACACTCACTTTGTTGCCCAGGAAAGTTAGTTCTTTCTGCATCAGTCTGCATTTCTCAGGGTTCAACTTTAACCCTGCCTATTGGATCTTGGAGAATGCCAACCGGAGGGCCTGCAAAGCAGTGTCGAAGTCCGGACCATGGATCAGAACATCATCAAGATAGACTTGCTTGTTTCGTGACGGAACATCCACGAGCACTTGCTCCATGAGCCTTTCGAATGTGGCCGGGGCGTTGCATAGCTTGAACGGCTTGACTGTGAATTGCCACAGTCCAGCACCAGTTGTGAAGGCTGTCGTAGGCCGGGCCTCCGGCGACAGTGGCACCTGCCAATAACCACTCCTTAAATCAAGAGAGGAGAACAAGGTGGAACCTCTGATTCCATCCAACACATCATTGACTCGGGTAAGAGGATATGAGTCTTTGACCGTGATCTCATTCACCGGTCTGAAGTCACCACAAAAGCGCCACCCTGGACTAACTTTCTTTGGTACCATTACCACAGGTGACACCCATGAGCTGTTTGAAGGTTCGATCACTCCTGCTGCTCTCATCTCCACCACACACTGTTCAGCTGCCGCCTGTTTATTCAATGGTATGCGATGTGGGAGCTGACGAATTGGATGCGCTGTGCCTGTGTCAATCTCATGCTGGATTAAGTGGGTCCTGCCCAGATCAGAAGGTGAAGTGGCAAGAATGGATCGGAACTCATACAGCAAATCCCATAACTGCTGCTGCTGTTCTGTGGACAACCCTTCTCTACAACTCTCCAGCACAGTCTTGATAGTTTCCTCTTGGGTTGGTGGGCTTTGTGAGATACCACACGTGATGCTACCATCCCCAGCTGCATTATTGGCAGCAAGTTCGCCAGTCAGGCACAGTTGGGGGTCTGAGTTAGGCAGTTTCAATGGAAGATCTTGATAAGGAACGGCACCTGTGGACAGGGGTATCGAACTTAATTGACCTTCATCCCACACCACATCCACACATGGAAGAGCTGTCAGTTCCTGGGAGTGGACGCCCGTCCAAACGGTGGATGGTTGTGGACCCTGAGAGGAAACTATTTGTGATGGCTCTTGTTGAACCACAAACTCACTTGGAGACTCAGGGAGCTCTGGACATAGCAACACTAGCAACGGTAACCTAGCAACACTAGAGGGGTCCGAGTGTATGCTCTCCCGGAAAATTTTTTTGAAAAATAATAGGGCTGCAACTAATGATTATTTTGATAAACGATTAATTAGTCGATTATTTTTTCGATTTATCAATTAATCAGATAAAAAATATTTTTAAAATTTCCACTCTGAATAGAGGGGGCAGGTTGTGTTATGAAGCCTACACCGAAGCCAAAACTGAAGTTATATGGTTAACTAGCTGCTAGCAACTTCTAATGAAATAGAGCAAGTGATCAACATAGTTAACATCACGTTACTTCAAGCACAGTCATTTTTGCAGCGGCGCTGAGAATTCAACAGCACTGCTGATGTACATAGGGGAAACACTGCCCCTACGGTCGACACCTCCCTCAATAGAAATAATGTAATCAACACAAATAATAACAGTCACTAGATACCCAGAGTTAAGATATTAAATGATTGCATTTAACCAAATCAATGCTAAGACCGCTAATAATTACAACTTTATTTGTATCACACCTTGTTTTACATCAGGGTAATCCATAGACCTGTTAGGTACAGAGCTCACTTGAAACTATGACTAAACTTTTTTCCAAACTCATTCATCATATTCTATTTGATAGTCTGAACATCTTTATTTTCCATTATGTTTCAGTAAAGTGGCAATATTTTAATTTTAGTTACAAAGGCTGTTTTGTGGAATTTTATTCTGCAGAATTATTTAATTCCCTTATTATTTGTATTCAATATTAAACTGAGAAATAAAAACAAATGTATTATACTTACATTTATTTATATTAAACCAGATCAGATCTGGTCACACAGTGATAGATGTTAGCTTATTGTAAACAGACTTAAAACATTCTACCCTTATTTTAAACAGTTCAGGAAATAGTCAGGGATATAACACCTTTCACTTTGTGTGGCTTATGTGAGTGATAAACTGCTTGATGATGCTGCCACGTAACTCTTTACTGACCAGTCCGTAGATGATGGGGTTGATGGCTGGTGGAATGATGATAAGCAAGATGCTAAAGAACTTTTTTATGTTTTGGGAGACTGAGGGGAACCGCTGACTCACAATTATGATCAATGAAGCAATTTCAAAGAGCAGATACACAACAAGGTGCGGTGCACATGTCCGAAGGGCCTTGCTTTGAGCGCTGCTGTCAGATCGGCCTCGTTTAACAGAAGCATGCAGGATTCTGATGTATGAAAAAGCAATGATGAGGAAGATGCCTGTACTCAAGGACCATGTCATGGACAGACCTAGAAAAACAACAACAACAACAACAAGTATTAAAAAGTATCATGTAAACCTTCTTTCATCCATTTAATTCATTTTGTGTCCTTCAGTAACAGGACAGTTAATGCTGTAAGGGCCTCTTATTTAAATGATGAAATATTAAATATATGTATTTTATTATAAGTCACTCAGTTGACCTCATAAAACTACTGCTGATAAACAACATTTTGTTCTGTTAAAAGCTAAACTTGAACATGAATCAGGACTATACTGTGACTCAGTTTAAACAGTCTCATCACATTCTCAGATTACAAATTGAAAATATTTTTAATAAAAAGCTGCAGGTCACATTATGAAGTCTTACTTTGCAGTAGTATTATTTGAGGAGAAACTGCACTAATAAATGTGAGTAAAATGACTTTACTCAGTAAAGAGAACAATTCCTGACACACTACCAAAACTACATGCAACAGTTGGTTAAAGATGCTCAACAATGTGCTGTAGATCTGTTGCTTTATTCTGACCAATGTACTGACCATAGATGTTATTTGGGAGGGTGGGACTGCAGGCCAAGCTCAGGATTGTGCGGTTGCTGCAGTAGACATGCCGGATAATGTTGCCACACAGGGGAGTGTTTATGTGGAAAGCAAAAAGTACAGCAATCAACAGCAGAGCGATGAACCAGGCCAGGGCACAGCAGAAGTGCAGCCGAGCCGATGTCATGATGGCGTGATACCTGAGAGGCTCACATACAGCAATGTACCTGCAAAGGGAGAGCAGTGTTAAGAGATATAACTGTCCTTTGATTTTTGCAATTGTGGACACATTTTCTTCAGAATCCTAATGTCACAGACTGTTTACATCTGCTGACATATGCATAATTAGTTAAGTCTCAGGCTTCTCTCATGCACAAACACATAAACCGTATTACACAAGAAGAAGGATGTCAAACTGGTGGAGAAAGGTTTACGAAAGGGAAAGGGGACACAGGAATCTATCATTGTGTAAAGATTAACAAATATATTTGTTTTGGATGAAAATTCATTTGTTTAAACTTAAATTTAATCTAAAGATATCTGAAGATACCTCATAGAGTTGGCCACGAATGCACCAGCTTTTCAGAAAGTAAGAAATTTCAACTTGATCTAAACTTCATTAGAACACCTTGAAATGTCTCCACCTGCTTCATGATGTAATCTTTCCACAACATATTTCAAGGTAACAAACCAGTAACACCAAAAAACATCCAGTATGACACGGAAGTAAACATCTGATGTCCCCTTCAAACTGAGAATTTGGAAAAAGAAACTACAATTTATGCAAAATAGTGAAAGGATATCATTTAATATGCTGGTGCTGTTTTGTACCTGTCATAGGCCATGGCACCCAGAATAGTCTGCACTGCAGCTCCATACGTGTGTACACAGAAGGCCTGGGCGATGGCGAGGATGTAGGCGATCCTCTTCTGCCCCGTTAAGAAGTGAATCATGAGGCGAGGCAGCACCGCTGTGGCCCCCAGCAGGTCACAAACTACCAGGTTACAAACCAGTATGAACATGGGTCTGTGCAGGCTCTTATCTATGACAATGACACTGAACACCACACCATTCCCCAGCAGCACCACTATGTAGTTTAACAAAGCCAGGAAGAACAGCAAAGAGCTGTAGCCTGGTGGTACAAAGAAGCCTTCCAGCTCGAACACAATAGGCTGTTTGAGTGGCGTTACCATTGTAAGGTTCTCCATCCAAAACAGTAGAGTTCTGTAAAAGACATGTATATCAAAACCATCTAAATAAATTACTATTCAGCGTCAGGAAAAGTGCTAGTAATTTTAGACTTTAAATGTACCACACAGTGTTACCTACAGTAAAACTTAATGACACTTAATGAACAGATGTTCTCAATTCAATCGTTTATCAAACAGATGAAAAGAAAAATGTAAAAGGTTATGATCACTACACAGTGAAGAATCCACCCTCAACCTCTTCTCATCAGAGCATTGATGATGCTCTGACTTGTTGTAGATTGTGTTGAGCTTTAAATAATTTTCCTTTGTCCTCTGAGTGTCCATCACTTAATGCTGATCCCTGCCCACAACCTCACCATCAGAGCATCAGTCACACCCTAAATATCCCAACAGGCTAAGTTTCAATGTTTTGAAGTTTTGGCTGTGATTTTAAAATGAATAATTCCTGGGAATACATAATTTATTATACCACAGAGTACAGAGATTTTGATTTTAAACATAGTGCCAGCCATAATTTGATACATGTTTTCCAGAATATTGTCTTAAAGGAAAAGAAAAATGATCCAGTGACTTGAGCTATGACAGCTCTGTTGTTAAAATGTTCAGTTAACTTTTTTCCCCTCTGTGCTTAATGCTCTACACAATGAATAGCACTCTGTTCTGAGTTGAAAATGGAGGCCTTGCCTCAGACCATCAAAGTACAGAAATGGCAGGAAATTATGGGAAATGACATTAGGGTCTGTGGTCAGTGTATTAATGCCTAAGTCCAACAAGTCCTACAAATTGAACAACAAAATACATCAATTGGAGTAACTTTCTTTGGTACCATTACCACAGGTGACACCCATGACCTGTTTGAAGGTTCGATCACTCCTGCTGCTCTCATCTCCACCACACACTGTTCAGCTGCCACCTGTTTATTCAATGGTATGCGATGTGGGAGCTGACGAATTGGGTGCCCTGTGCCTGTGTCAATCTCATGCTGGATTAAGTGGGTCCTGCCCAGATCAGAAGGTGAAGTGGCAAGAATGGATCGGAACTCATACAGCAAATCCCATAACTGCTGCTGCTGCTCTACGGACAGCCCTTCTCTACTACTCTCCAGCACAGTCTTGATAGTTTCCTCTTGGGTTGGTGGGCTTTGTGAGATACCACACGTGATGCTACCATCCCCAGCTGCATTGTTGGCAGCAAGTTCGCCAGTCAGGCACAGTTAGGGGCCTGAGTTGGGCAGTTTCAATGGAAGATCCTGATAAGGAACGGCACCTGTGGACAGGGGTATCAAACCTAATTGGCCTTCATCCCGCACCACATCCACACATGGAAGAGCTGTCAGTTCCTGGGAGTGGACGCCCGTCCTAACGGCGGATGGTTGTGGACCCTGAGTAGAAACTATTTGTGATGGCTCTTGTTGAACCACCAACTCACTTGGAGACTCAGGGAGCTCTGGACATAGCAACACTAGCAACGGTAACCTAGCAACACTAGAGGGGTCCGATTGTATGCTCTCCCGGAAATTTTTTTTGAAAAATAATAGGGCTGCAACTCATGATTATTTTGATGAACGATTAATCAGTCGATTATTTTTTCGATTTATCGATTAATCAGATAAAAAAATATTTTTAAAATTTCCACTCTGAATAGAGGGGGCAGGTTGTGTTGTGAAGCCTACACCGAAGCCAAAACTGAAGTTATATGTTTAACTAGCTGCTAGCAACTTCTAATGAAATAGAGCAAGTGATCAACATAGTTAACGTCACGTTACTTCAAGCACAGTCATTATTGCAGCGGCGCTGAGAATTCAACAGCACTGCTGAATGTACATAGGGGAAACACTGCCCCTACGGTCGACACCTCCCTCAATAGAAATAATGTAATCAACACAAATAATAACAGTCACTAGATACCCAGAGTTAAGATATTAAATGACTGCATTTAACCAAATCAATGCTAAGACCGCTAATAATTACAACTTTATTTGTATCACACCATGTTTTACATCAGGGTAATCCATAGACCTGTTAGGTACAGAGCTCACTTGAAACTATGACTAAACTTTTTTACAAACTCATTCATCATATTCTATTTGATAGTCTGAACATCTTTATTTTCCATTATGTTTCAGTAAAATGGCAATATTTAAATTTGAGTTACAAAGGCTGTTTTGTGGAATTTTATTCTGCAGAAGTATTTAATTCCCTTATTATTTGTATTAAATATTAGGCTGAGAAATACAAACAAAGATATTATACTTACATTTATTTATATTAAACCAGAACAGATCTGGTCACACAGTGATAGATGTTAACTTATTGTAAACAGACTTAAAACATTCTACCCTTATTTAAAACAGTCCAGGAAATAGTCAGGGATATAACACCTCTCACTTTTTGAGGCTTATGTGAGTGATAAACTGCTTGATGATGCTGCCACGTAACTCTTTACTGACCAGTCCGTAGATGATGGGGTTGATGACTGGGGGAATGATGATAATTAAGATGCTAAAGAACTTCTTGATGTTTTGGGAGACTGAGGGGAACCGCTGACTCAAAATTATGATTACTGAAGCAATTTGAAAGAGCAGATACACAACAAGGTGCGGTGCACATGTCCGAAGGGCCTTGCTTTGGGCGCTGCTGTCAGATCGGCCTCGTTTAATGGAAGCATGCAGGATTCTGATGTATGAAAAAGCAATGATGAGGAAGATGCCTGTACTCAAGGACCATGTCATGGACAGACCTAGAAAAACAACAACAAGAAGAACAACAAGTATTAAAAAGTATCATGTAAACCTTCTTTCATCCATTTAATTAATTTTGTGTCCTCGGCTAACAGGACAGTTAATGCTGTAAGGGCCTCTTATTTAAATGATGAAATATTAAATATATGTATTTTATTATACATGTCTGATTGGCAGATCCTGACACTCAGTTGACCTCATAAAACTACTGCTGATAAACAACATTTTGTTCTGTTAAAAGTTAAGCTTGAACATAAATCAGGACTATACTGTGACTCAGTTTAAACAGTCATCACATGCTCAGATTACAAACTGAAAATATTTTAATTACAAGCTGCAGGTCGCATTATGAAGTCTTACTTTGCAGTAGTATTATTTGAGTAGAAACTGCACTAATAAATGTGAGTAAAATGACTTTACTCAGTAAAGAGAACAATTCCTGACACACTACCAAAACTACACACAACAGTTGGTTAAAGATGCTCAACAATGTGCTGTAGATCAGTTGCTTTATTCTGACCAATGTACTGACCATAGATGTTATTTGGGAGGGTGGGACTGCAGGCCAAGCTCAGGATTGTGCGGTTGCTGCAGTAGACATGCCGGATAATGTTGCCACACAGCGGAGTGTTTATGTGGAAAGCAAAAAGTACAGCAATCAACAGCAGAGCGATGAACCAGGCCAGGGCACAGCAGAAGTGCAGCCGAGCCGATGTCATGATGGCGTGATACCTGAGCGGCTCACATACAGCAATGTACCTGCAAAGGGAGCGTTAAGAGATATAACTGTCCTTTGACATTTTCTTTCGAATTCTAGTGTCACAGACTGTTCACATCTGCTTCCATATGCATAATTAGTTAAATCATAGGCTTCTCTCATGCACAAACACATAAACCGTATTACACTGTAAAATCAAGAAAAAAGGATGTCAACCTGTTGGAGAAAGGTTTACGAAAGGGAAAGGGATACAAGAAACTGTCATTGTGCAGAGATTAACAAATATTTAGTTTGGATGAAAACTTATTTGTTTGAATTTAAATTTAATCTAAAAATATCTGAAGATACATCATAGAGTTGCCCACGAATGCACCAGCTTTTCAGGTAATAAGAAATATACTAAATAAACTTCATTAGAACACCTTGAAATCTTTTCACAACATATTTAAGGTAACAAACCAATAGCACCAAAAACATCCAGTATGACACGGAAGTAAGCATCTGATGTCCCCTTCAAACTGAGCATTTGGAAAAAGAAACTGTACAATTTATGCAAAGTAGTGAAAGGATAACATTTAATATGCTGGTGCTTTTTTGTACCTGTCATAGGCCATGGCACCCAGAATAGTCTGCACTGCAGCTCCATACGTGTGTACACAGAAGGCTTGGGCGATGGCGAGGATGTAGGCGATCCTCTTCTGCCCCGTTAAGAAGTGAATCATGAGGCGAGGCAGCACGGCTGTGGCCCCCAGCAGGTCACAAACTACCAGGTTACAAACCAGTATGAACATGGGTCTGTGCAGACTCTTATCTATGACAATGACACTGAACACCACACCATTCCCCAGCAGCACCACTATGTAGTTTAACAGAGCCAGGAAGAACAGCAAAGAGCTGTAGCCTGGTGGTACAAAGAAGCCTTCCAGCTCGAACACAATAGGCTGTTTGAGTGGCGTTACCAATGTAAGGTTCTCCATCCAAAACAGTAGAGTTCTGTAAAAGACATGTATATCAAAACCATCCAAATAAGTTACTATTCAGCATCAGGAAAAGTGCTAGTAATTTTAGACTTTAAATGTACCACACAGTGTTACCTACAGTAAAACTTAATGACACTCAATGTACAGATGTTCTCAATTCAATCGTTTATCAAACATGAAAAGAAAAGCATAAAAGGTTATGATCACTACACAGTGAAGTATCCACCCTCAACCTCTTCTCATCAGAGCATTGATGATGCTCTGACTTGTTGTAGATTGTGTGTTGAGCTTTAAATAATTTTAATTTTTGCTCTGAGTGTCCCTTCCGTAATGCTAATCCCTGCCCACTGTCAACCTCACCATCAGAGCATCAGTCACGCCCTAAATATCCTCTGCAGCTTAAAGCAATGATTCGGCACAATTTCAGCCTAGCGTCATATGCACCATTACGTCTGTCTAAACACTGCCTCAGCCTTTTTTTTTCATTTGGTTGCAAATGAGTGGAATTAGAGCCATCAGCCGAATGGGTTAGTACAGGCGCTAACGGGACCAACAGTGTATCTCATAAATTACCCCACTAATCACTGAAATACCGTGTGGTCGTACGAGATCCCGCACAGAGCAGATCATACGTGAAGATGAGTGGCTCAATTTCGAAGGTGCTATATGCGGGATCTCGCGTGACCATACGGTATTTCAGTGATTGCGCAAGATTTCGACATTGTTTACAGCTTTAGCATTAGCAGCAGAGTAAAAGCCATTAGGTAAGTGTTATTTGAATGAACTCCTGGTGTACGTACAACCTTTCCAATGCATGGATTTATGAGTAAAGACCCTATTTGTACTACTGTAGACGTTTGATAACAATCCAGGCATTATTAGTAGGGTCATTTACCAGATACACTGGTGGTCCCGTTAGCGCCTGTACTTTGACATTCGGCTGATCGATCTAACTCCACTAATTTGTGACAAAATGAAAAAAAGCGGAAAAAAGGAATGACAGTCACTGATGACCTTCTAACCCCAACTCCTAGCAGCGTGATGAACAGAGGTTATTCTTGCCTACAGCAGCAGGGATAAAAAATATATAGTTTCACAGGCAGTAATATCAGCAGGTTGATCTAGTGACTTGAGCTATCACAGCTCTGTTGTTAAAATGTTTAGTTGACCTCCTTTCTTCTGCTTTTACTGCTCTACACAATAATTATCACTCTTCTGATTTGAGGATGGAGACCTCACCTCAGACCATCAAATTACAGAGATGCTTGGACATGATGGGAAATGATGTTCGGGTTCTCGGTCAGTGCATTAATGCCTCGGTCCAACAAGTCCTACAAATTAAACATATTCAATGAATGCATTTAACTGAATCAATGCTATTAATAATAACAATAACAATAATAACTAACGCTAATAATTATAACTTAATTTGCATCACACCCTGTATTACATCAGGGTAATCCACAGACCTGTTTGTTTCAGAAACTAAGACTAAACTAAGTTTTTCCAAACTCATTCAATCATTCATTCATATTCTCCTGGATAGTCTCAACATCTTTATCTTCTATTATGTTTCAGTAGAGTGGCAATATTTTAATTTAGATACAGCAGCTGTTTTGTGGAATCTAACCAGCATATTGTCTATCACTTATCATCTTTGTTCATTTTCAAAAAGTTGGAAAATTGGTAAATTCCCAAGTACAATGTCAAGTCTCAGACAGCTAGAATGATCAGTATTTGTCTCCTATTCTTTTTTCCCCCTTTATTCTTCTGAAGTGTTTACTTCCCTTTTTATTTGTATTCAATGTTTGGCTGAGAAATGGAAACAAAAGCATTATACTTATATTTATTTTTCATACAGTTGAAACTAGATACAGACAGAAGACGAAGGCAGAGAGAAAACGTGCAGCAAAGGTCCTGAACCAGAACAGATCTTGGGACACAGTGATAGATGTTAGCTTATTCATAATAGACTTACAATATTCTGCATTTATTTTAAACAGTTCAGGAAATTGTCAGGAATATAATGGTCTGAAGAAGTTGACCACTTTCACTTTTTGCAACTGACTTGAGTGATAAACTGCTTGATGATGCTGCCACGTAACTCTTTACTGACCAGTCCGTAGATGATGGGGTTGATGACTGGTGGAATGATGATAAACAAGATGCTACAGAACTTCTTGATGTTTTGGGAGACTGAGGGGAACCGATAACTCACAATTATGATCAATGAAGCAATTTCAAAGAGCAGATACACAACAAGGTGCGGTGCACATGTCCGAAGGGCCTTGCTTTGAGCGCTGCTGTCAGATCGGCCTCGTTTAACGGAAGCATGCAGGATTCTGATGTATGAAAAAGCAATGATGAGGAAGATGCCTGTACTCAAGGACCATGTCATGGACAGACCTAGAAAAACAACAAGTATTAAAAAGTATCATGTAAACCTTCTATCATCCATTTAATTAAGTTTGTGTCCTTCAGTAACAGGACAGTTAATGCTGTAAGGGCCTCTTATTTAAATGATGAAATATTAAATATATGTCTTTTATTATAAGTCAATCAGTTGACCTCATAAAACTACTGCTGATAAACAACATTTTGTTCTGTTAAAAGCTAAGCTTGAACATGAATCAGGACTATACTGTGACTCAGTTTAAACAGTCTCATCACATGCTCAGATTACAAATTGAAAATATTTGAATAAAAAGCTGCAGGTCACATTATGAAGTCTTACTTTGCAGTAGTATTATTTGAGGAGAAACTGTGCTAATAAATGTGAGTATAATGACTTTACTCAGTAAAGAGAACAATTCCTGACACCACCAAAACTACACGCAACAGTTGGTTAAAGATGCTCAACAATGTGCTGTAGATCTGTTGCTTTATTCTGACCAATGTACTGACCATAGATGTTACTTGGGAGGGTGGGACTGCAGGCCAGGTTCATGATTGTGCGGTTGGTGCAGTAGACATGCCGGATAATGTTGCCACACAGCGGAGTGTTTATGTGGAAAGCAAAAAGTACAGCAATCAACAGCAGAGCGATGAACCAGGCCAGGGCACAGCAGAAGTGCAGCCGAGCTGATGTCATGATGGCGTGATACCTGAGCGGCTCACATACAGCAATGTACCTGCAAAGGGAGAGCAGTGTTGAGTTTTGGGCTTCTGTCATGCAAAAACACATAAATCTTTTTACACTTTTTAAAATAAAAAGAAAGGTTTATGAAAGGAAAGAGGACACAGGAAGCTATCTTTGTGCGATGATGAATAAATATTAATCATTTAAGATAGTCTCAAGAAAATCTCAAGCTGCCTCATAGAGTCGGCCACTAATGCACCAGCTTTTCAGAAAGTAAGAAATATCAACTTGATCTAAACTTCATCAGAACATCTTGAAATGTCTCTTCCTGCTGTGTGATGAAAACCTTTCACAACTTATTTCAAGGTAACAAACCAGTAACACCAAAAAACATCCAGTATGACATGGCAGTAAACATCTGATGTCCCCTTCAAACTGAGCATTGGGATAGACACTGTACAATTAATTATCTGAAAGGACAGGTTCACCTTTGTCAAGTTTGTTTGAAACAACATTCAGGTGTCCATGTGAACATTGAATAAGAATGTTCTTGCTGCAGTCATTTCCCTTGTTCATACATGCCATTAAAAGATTTTATAATAATTTTTGTATAAAAATGTATTCAAATGTTAATTTCCAGCATATTTGTGGACAGATATTCATAAAAAGAAGGAATTTTGTACAAACATTACCAACTTTGAAAGATATATACTGCATGGGGCTAATTTGGATGACTGAGGTATCATATATACCTCATATAATTTTAATACGTTCTTACATGCTTACATACACTCACATTTGCATCAGGAAGGGATCCTTTAATGGGTATGAACAGGAGAAAGGATTAAAGAGAGCATAACTTATTTTAATGTTCATATGTGCATCTGACTATAGTTTTTAGAAATTATCATTTAATATGCTGGTGCTTTTTTGTACCTGTCATAGGCCATGGCACCCAGAATAGTCTGCACTGCAGCTCCATACGTGTGTACACAGAAGGCTTGGGCGATGGCGAGGATGTAAGCGATCCTCTTCTGCCCCGTTAAGAAGTGAATCATGAGGCGAGGCAGCACCGCTGTGGCCCCCAGCAGGTCACAAACTACCAGGTTACAAACCAGTATGAACATGGGTCTGTGCAGACTCTTATCTATGACAATGACACTGAACACCACACCATTCCCCAGCAGCACCACTATGTAGTTTAACAGAGCCAGGAAGAACAGCAAAGGGCTGTAGCCTGGTGGTACAAAGAAGCCTTCCAGCTCGAACACAATAGGCTGTTTGAGTGATGTTACCGTTGTAAGGTTCTCCATCCAAAACAGTAGAGTTCTGTAAAAGACATGTATATCAAAACCATCCAAATAAGTTACTATTCAGCGTCAGGAAAAGTGCTAGTAATGTTAGACTTTAAATGTACCACACAGTGTTACTTACAGTAAAACTTGATGACACTCAATGAGCAGATGTTCTCAATTCAATCGTTTATCAAACATGAAAAGAAAAGTATAAAAGGTTATGGTCACTACACAGTGAAGTATCCACCCTCAACCTCTTCTCATCAGAGCATTGATGATGCTCTGACTAGTTGTAGATTGTGTGTTGAGCTTTAAATAATTTTAATTTGTCCTCTGAGTGTCTGTTACGTAATGCTGATGCTGCCCACTGTCAACCTCACCATCAGAGCATCAGTCACGTCCTAAATATCCTCTGCAGCCTAAGGTTTTGGAAGTTTTGGCTCTCAGTTTTCCAGAATACCACCCGAGTGGTTTGATGGGAGCGTATGAGCATCTTTATAGTAGGGATGGTTCGATACAACTTTTTCATGTCCGATACCGATACTGCAACTTGGAATATCTGCCGATATCGATATCAATCCGATACCTTCTCTGCTCCTCTGTTAAGTTGTTCATAATACATATAGTTTGTATAGAAGCCTGTCTGATTTTGAGTACTCCATAACCTTTCCTATAGTACCAACCTCAGGATCTCCATTACTGATAAATTGCCAAAGCTTCATGACATGGACATTTTCATTCAAGTTAAAATATTTTCACTTGAAGTGGATACATCTCTGCCTCAGTTTGTATGCTGGGATTTACACCTGTGTGGATGTGTGTTGTAGTTGTTGTATTCCTGTTATTAGGGGGCTGTAATTAGTGTCCTCGTGGCCTCATAGCTCCCAGGTGTATTTTCAGTGACCAGCAGGTTAATTGAATTAAAATCTTCAGTGAGGTGTTCAGGGGGCTACTCGCTCACTCTGGAGAGAATCCAGCCTCTGGACAGGCCGTCTGGCTATAGGGATTTGTGGCTTCAATCGCAAGAGCATTAATAAAGCCCAATACTGGTGTTGGGTGATAAGGCCTGGCTGGTGTTGGATGGGGTTGAAGTCAGGGTTTCTGCTGGTCAGTAACTTGTGGTTCTTCCACACCAAAACTGGGAAAACCATTACCTTAAAGAGCTGTCTTGGTGCAGAGGGGCTCTTATGTTAAAACTGACCAAGAACACTAAAATGTCTAAAATAAGATTTCATGCAAAACAAAACAAACCTCTACAGTGTCAGAAGTGCTATACAAAGTATTTTGTAGGACATGTCATGGAGTCATTAAAACAAAAAAGTTGTGTGTACTCAGTGAAAGTTCTTTGCAGTTTGTTTATTAGATTATAATATCTCTTCCCTGTTGTCTTCAAATGACAAATGATGGCACTAGAGGAAATGTCACCTAAATTGTGTAGGGACCAAATTTCCACAATAGCTGGCCATTAATTTTTGTTTTCTTGCGTGGACCAAAGTACAACATGTTGTAATATCAGCAGTCAGAGGATCATCAGTCAGTGAAGTGAGTCCCAGTGAATCCCAGGAGCTTTCATTACTCACTGATAAACATGTATCCTCTTTGCTCCCAGAGGGTTAATTACCATCAGAAACTGTTGATAAATGTTTTGTTAGGAAGCAGCTCACAGTGGACCTCGTTAATGATTGCATTTGTTTCAGAAGCATTACCACTCGTTACTGGCTGCTGTGGTAACTGGAACACACAGTGATGAAACTGGTGGGCCATTCGAGGGCAGTGTAGTCCCCTGGGCTCCCAACATGCAACAGTTTAGAGTTCATAGTAACTGTTTTGGCTTATTGATCACAACACAGTTTTGAAAAGTGTATTAACTTACTTTCTAGTCTTCAGGACCATCAGAATTAGTTTTTTTTTCGTCATAAAAAACCAAAAGAACACATTCTCACCCTGCTCTCTGAAAGATGAATGAAGGACTGATACAGTATTTATGAATGCCAAATGAGTCAGAGTTTGAACAGTATGTAAATGTTTAGAAATTTCCCCTCATGAACACAAAATATTTAAAATAAAATAACAAAGGTCTTAGAACAAGATTTGTTGATAACAAATCTGGGGCTTTTGGGACTCTTGCAGGTCTGGAGCCTGAGTCCCGCTGTCTGTTGTGCTGGTTGGTAATTCAGCATATTAATGTCAGCTGCGGACAAATGACTATTTGTTTCAGAAGCATGAACAAAAACATGACCAAAAAAAGAGACAAATTATGTTTTGGAGTGAGTTGGGACTGCAGCACTTAAAAAACAACTATTCATCTCTGTTGAGAAACACTTCCTTTGTTTGGCCTTGTTATTGACATTTGGTCACTAGTTAGAAAAGAGTCTAACTAGTGACACAGTCCCAGTTATACTTACTTATAATGATATACATTATACACCCATCAGTCCAAACATGTAGCTATCTTTACCTGTTCATTCTGTCCAATTACATGTCTCCAGTTTACATGACATGCATGTCTTTGGATCAGAGCACCCATGTGGACAAAAGGCCAACTGTAGACAGGCCTTCTTGCTATGAGGCAACAGAGCTAACAACCGAAACAGTATGTCAACCCATTGTCAAGTATACACAATGTGCTAGCCCAATTTTGGAAGGTATTGTGCAAGATACATAGTTATCTGTGTTAATGACAGAAGTCTGTATTGCCACTAAATGCATATTTGGAAGGTTTGCAGAAAGTAAGAGTAACACAATTCCCGAGAATTTAAAACATGTAATTTCCTGAGGTGTTGTTGGCACAGTCATGGTCATTTATACCACCAGGCACAAGTTTTCATTTATCCTACTGTGAACAGCTTCAGTTTCCATTGTATGTTTAGTCTTCATAGTGCCATTTAAAGCTTGCCTTGTATAGTATACTTTGTCATTGTGTCAATGTAAATGCAGCGCAGACACAAAACAGGACAACAATTTCATCTGCAGCTGGAATTAACTCAGAGAGACATTTATCTGAAGTCAGTCAAAAATTAAACTAATATGACATTCATTTTAGTGTTCATATTGTAACATTAACATTTACTGTATTTGAATTTTCTAAATTGTGTCACTGTTTAAGTTTCTGTAACATAGAATCTACATTTCACATTGACACATTACCAGGAATGCATTATCTCTGTCATATAGACTTACAAATAAATAAATACAAGATAAATACAAACAGCATACTTATATACTTATGATATAGTGAAAACCTAATAAATATTAAGCATTGAATATTTTTGCATGTTTGGAAGTATTGTACTATAAGTCATTTTGGAGGACCAATGCAGACAGACTGCTGGTCAGGCCGATTTTACAGCTCTTTAGCCCCATCTGCTGCTCATTTTCTGCTACTGCAGTGTAGTGTTCAAACTTAAAAAAATCAACAACCTAATTTCTTAAAGTGAACTGTCAGCAAACAATAGTTTGATCTGTCTGCACATTGAGTTGGTAAACGCCTTGAAAAGGCGACATTGATAAGATAGATGTAGACATGAACCAATTACAAAGATTAGCAGTGATATGCATGAAGGAAGTAATGTCACATTACTTTGTATTTCAGTAGTTAATGTGTACTCATATAGCAACAACTTTACTTTAATTCCTTGACATTTCTTCTGAAGTCATACTAATGTCACATATCTACAATCACCCAGTTCTGTGGTTGAACTCAATCATTCAGTGGTAAACTATTATGTTTTCCAACTGCATTTATTATATTCAATTAAGTCTTAATTTGTCAATTTATTGTATTTACTTTTCAACTTGTCAAACTGCGTATTTATTGTAAGTAGCAACGGTAATGGGAATGACTTCTTTTTGCACATTGTGGAGTCGCCTCCTCATAGTCAGTAGAAAGAATGCAGGTTTAAACCACTTTTGCATTCACTTTTCATACAGGAACTACCTGTTTGGTTGCTCCGACCCTTACTGCAGCTCTGGAGGTGAGACTTTAAGATAGTGACAAACTTCCACTAGCACTAAATAACAAACATTAAATGATTTTAATTGCATAACTCCACAACAAAAGCATACTCTGCCATAAAGCTCTCCTATGATATAATCACATGCACTGCCAACAACTCCTTTAGTATATGAGTTTTTTAGTGTTTGCTTTAATAAAGCAAATGTGTGCTTCCTCTGGCAGTTTTCATGTTTTTTCTTTCTTTCTCTCTCTCTCTGTCTGCCCTGACTGCCCTTTTATTAAACTACATTTGCCATAAAGCTCTGTCCTGGCACAAGATTGAATCGTCTCTAAAACATTACTTTGAGGTTTGCCTGTCCATTGGAGAAGAGACACAGGGAAACATTTCTACACCAACACTAACAGGAAAGGGACCAGAATGCAATGCAGTCATAAGATATGTTGAAGAAACCAGATAGTCTGTTGACTGGAGGAACAGGTTTCTGAACTCTCCCCTCTTTATCCTCTGTGTGGAGAGAAAGTGGAGAAAATGTTCCTACCAAAAAAAAGTAGGAAACAAAGTTGTTTTGTAAAGAAACCTTTAATGTATTTGATGGCATTAACAGTGTGTTAAATATTCAACACCACACAAACAGGAAATATAACAAACAGTTAACACTGATACATTTGGCATTTCTTGTTTTTACGTTGTGAAAAGTAAACACTCCAAAACACAGCAAAAACATGAAAAGGTGACATTTCAAGTAGTTGAAGTTAAGTTTCACTTCAGTCAAGCATTTTTATTACAATCCCTTTAATGTCATTATTAAATACTTGTGACTAAAATGTGAATGGAGCAGAACATTTTACAGTGTAAAAATTAAATGGTGTTTTTACTTTTTAAAAAGACCACATATAAAATTCTTCCCACAAGGCAACATCAAAGTTTCTTTATTTATTTATTGCAGTAAATACAGACTTTAAACAGGCTTGTGAAAATACGTTTTGACATAATTTCTTACCACGAATCCTTAATAACTCAGAAATACTATCATGGAATTATCTTCATGATTATCACTCAATGTGCAGATATGGAGCACAACTCATTAATGCAATCAGTGACACCAAATTAAACTCTGGTGTGTTGCTCAAACACTGATAAATACTGCAGAATCTTCCCTGAATCATCATCCAACTGTGACAACAACCTCAGACAGACGCTCGACTGCTCCTGTGAACTTTTTAAATCACATTGTTTTATCATTTCATTTGTTTTAATTAATTTAACCTGACATTCCCAGGTATCCAGCTGAAAATCAACAATCGCAGCTGAGTGATGGCACACCAGGCGGACTTTGGCACAAATACAAGAGCCAGCTGGATTTTGGAGTTTTAGTGTTGGTTGGATTTCAGCTGAAAATCAGCTTAAATGAGCAAAACTCTGCAGGTCAGTGCTTACATCTGGAATCCGATGCTTATTTGCCTTCTCTTTTTTCCTTCCTATATTCTCTTCACATCCTGTCTTAATTATTCTAAGACGTCTCTTCTATTATTCTCTTATGTGAGTGAATGTTCAGATGATGAAGACAAATCCACAGCTGGCAAATTCAAATTCAGTCACGGCTTGTGTGATCAATGCAAAAATTCAAATCTTTTATATTCAGCCCTTAAGGATAAATTGATTCAATAATAATCAATCAGTCGCCGATCGCTGACTTCAATGTGATGAATGAATTCAAAAAATCCTGCATGCATTTTGAAGTTGAAAAATGTGTAAAATACAGTGTGATAGATACTCGTGCAAACAAAAACGTGTTTTATATCTTTCTTTCATCTTTTGATCATTTTAAACAGATAGATGCTTCCTACAGGCAGAAGTATTCAGGGTACAGGAGCCATTATTCGACAATATGGGTAATAAATGTGACAACGTTGCTGTTTTGCAAATTGACAGATGTTAACCCACGATGATCTCTGTCAAGCTGCGGTGGGTGTGTGTTGCTTAAGGTACCGTTAAGATGTTGCCAAATGGTCTTAAGCACGCACAAAATTCATTGTTTTCAATGAAGAAGCACAACGAGCACGTTCAAAACTGAAAACAATGCCAATGCAGCAAGCACATCAGGTCATATGTGTGTGATATGAATGAACCAATCAGCTCCACAGGACTTCACCCTTTCTGATCAGATCGGTCAACACTGTGTGCCAAACGCTGTGATTTCGGTTGCTTGGTAACATCAGGCACGACAGAAACACCTTGGATAAAAGGCTGAAATTGGCATTCAATAATCTGAAGAGCAATGCATCTATCTATGGATTTATCTTTGGACTTTTTTCAATTGTTTTAACCTCATAAACTTTGATGTATCCACCTATTTTTCTATCTGTGTGGCCGAGTCTCTGTCAGGCTTAAACTCTGGTGGAAAACATTGTTTGAAAACATACTTGGATATATAGTACATGTATGTTGGGTGAGTGTGCTGCACAAAACATGTTGGATGAAGCTTTTAAACCATCTGGAATTCACACGGAATTAAAACACAACCATCATTGTTCACTTGTTTCAAGAAGGCGTTAAACAAATCATTTTATTGGTGAACAAACTCTCTGGTAGCCTCCATCAGATGGCCTTTCCCAGGATGAGGATGCTCATGAAGAAGGCCATGATGAAGAAGAGCCACATGAAGAAACGATCCATGACCTTGGCGACCTTCCTCCATTCGCCGATGCGTACCTGTGCGAATCGCTGGTCCTTGTACGAGTTGGCAATGTAATCAACGCTACTGCGCAGTCCCTGGTGCTGGCAAACACACTGGGTTCTCACAAAGATCCTCCTCCTGTTCTCCCCGGCTCCACCTCCTCCTTCACCTCCTACGCCTTTCTTTTCTTCAACGTACTCTCCTCCTCCACTAGTACTGTCTGACTCCTCGTCCTGCCCTTCACTTCCTCCAGCAGCTCCTTCCTCCTCCGAGTGGTCGATGGTCACAAACAGATCCCCTTTCCAGTCAGTCAGCTTCGGAGACTCCCCTGCCCCGTCTTTCTCCACCCTCCCTCCCCATGCCTGCCCATTCACATCCCAGTTTGTTCCTTTGGGGTTGGCGCCGTTGGCCGATGGGGCTTCAGGCTGCTCCTGTGACGGAGGTTGTTTCATGGATGAAGTCGCACTCAGGCAGTTCTCACCAACCTCGTAGACAAAACAGATCCGGGCCAGGTGGTTGAGGATGAATTTCTTGGCCCATTCTGGGACAGGACGAGCCTCCGGGCCGCAGTGGTGAATGTTCATAATGAAGATGGTGAGCGCTGTTGATGCAGTGACCATCGTCATGGTAGCAATGTAGTACTTTCCTGTTAAAAAGGAAATGGAAAATAATTGACAAGTCAAAATCCATATATAATATCAAAGACAAATATCTCTGTCATCAGTTTTGTGATTGGTGGAGATTTGCTGGAGAGTTCTGGAAGTGATAAATTTACATTGGTATTCACAAGATAATCACAAAAGGTTGTCTATTAGAAAAATATAGGTAATTTAGCATTAGAACAAGTATCCATATATTTTTTGTGAGGACAACCTCTATTTACAACAACCACAAGAAAAGTTACTGTTATCTGCTGATGTATTCACACCTTTTTGAACTTTGTTTTTTTAAAGCTTTGAGTTTAGGCCGATGTTTAATCTTTTCAGTTTCCTAAATATTTCAAATATGTTGAAAACTATTAAACACAAATTTATAAGTCAGCGCTCTCACACCTATAATATCGAAGCTTCAATTTGAAAGCAAAAACTTTGTTAGCACAGAACATTAGCACATTTACAGATATTCATGAATATAAAGAAGTGGCAGTAAAACTACAGCTGAGAATAAATGCATTTAATTTCTTAAAAATTCAACTTCTGTGTGAGGCAGGCTAACAATCTTTAGTTTTTACTGGACAGAGTAAGAGACAGTTGATTACTTCTATGAGTAGATTCAATGCAAAAGTCTCAAATGTAAAACCAGTAAATACATGAGAAGTATAATCTAAGTTCAATGTGTAGATCCACTTTGTCAGAATATGAAGTTGCACCCTTTTTATTTGTTTAGTGAGATCGAAAACATTTAAATGCTTGTACAGAACAATCTCAGCTGAATTCTTGCTTTTGGCAGCATTAAAACTCAAAGATTGAACTGCTGCTTTAATGACCATCGATTTCTGAGCTGTGAGTGTTGTATTTTAAATAACCTCTGACAGGCCTTATGGACCAGCTGGCCTTATCAGCACTGCTGTTAGCCAACAGTTTATCTGTTGGTGCACAAACACACACAAACACTTTGAATGTGCTTCAACATTGCTGTACCTGCTTTTCATACTGTAGACAAAACATTTCAAACATTTTGGTCATGCTGCCACTCTATGAGCCTCCACTGCACCAGAGAGAAACAAACAGCATTGGCCTCAAGCATTCATCTTAAAGTCCAACTGAAGTCACATTTATACGTCCTTTTTTGGTAACACAAATAATGTCAACATTTTGTTTTTTTTAAAATGGTCATTTTTTATTATTCAAATGATGGGAAAAAAAGACATTTGGGGAAATATCAGAAGTACATTGGTGCCAAGTATATTTTCATACAGTTTTAGTTTTATGTGTAATTTTTTTCTGACTGGGTTAGCAGAGAAAAGAGGACATGCATACACACATGTACACAGCTAATACAATATACAGTCCTGCTAGTGATTTCACACAAGAAGACCAACAGGTGGCGACAATGCACCAACAAACTAACAAGGATGTAAACACTTCAAACTGGCTTTTCAAATGTTCTATGAGGAAGGAAATACATTCAACATGTTTGTTAGACCTGTTAGGTCCTTCAATGTACTGCAGCTGAGTAGCTAATTAACTGATGATTAACTGAGGAAGCTAAGCTGCAAGACAAGACGTGCTAATGTTTATAAGTTAGATAAGAAGGAGACTCTAATCTGGGTTGTTTTTCACAGTCTGTGGTTCTTGTGTAGCAGAATGCTATCGGGCTCAGTGTGCAGAGCAAGACGGCCAGTTAACAAACCAAATTATATTAAACATAAATTTCACCCTTTTGGTTTCTAATTATGTCTCAAAGGAGAACACAGAATTTAAAGAAAAAGATGTCTCATTCTAAGTCTGAGTCTATGGTGTTTCTGTCTGCACCATCACTACTTCAAATCCAAATGGTGACCCTTGATCATTTATGTGATTTTCTTGATGTAACTTTCCATCGTTTTGAATATATTTGCGCTATGTTAAACTTGATGTTATGGAGAGGACAGATGCTCAGCGGGGCAGAGTTTTTACCACCATCATTACTACAGGGATTGAAGAATGGGTAGAGTTTCTCAGTGAATGAACAGCTAGTAAAGGAGTAGATAAAAGCTGAAGCATCAACATCATAAAAGGAGACCAGACCCTCTTCATAATCCACAAACACCCCCACCCTCTGAGGCTTTGACTTCAGAGAGAGAGGGACACGAGGATCAGTAAGAGCTTTGTACTCGTTTTCGTTCCTCAAAGATACAGTCCAGTAACCATTCAGAGGGTTCAGTGTGATTTGTTCCTTCCTGTTGATCGACTCTCTGGCCACTCCTACATCCCACTTAGTCTTCTCTTTAACCTGAACCTCATAGTAAAATCTTCCTGAAGAGAAACTCTGTTTTCCTAAGACACTGGCATAATAAGAAAATCTCTTTGGATTGTCTGGAAGGTTTTTGTTTGAATCTCCACAGTTCACTTGTTTCCTATTGTCAGACAAGATGAGCCAAGGATTTGCCGTATCTGGATCAAGAGTCACATCCACTGCATACTGCTGGACCCTCTTCAGCTCAGCCTCCAGCAGTGTCTTCATCTCTTTACTGAGTGTCTTTTCCAGCTCAGTTACAGCTCTGGCCACAGTCCCCTCATATGCGGGTGGACGAATGCTGACCTCTGTCCAGTCCTTGGTGGGTGGAGCAGCATTCAGGGATGGGAAGCTTTGGAGGACGTGGAGGTGGTCTTCGGAGCATGAGAGCTGCTCCAGCTCAGCGTTTCTCCTCATCAACTCTGAGATTTCCTGTTCCAGCTCTATGATAGAGCCTTCAGCCTGATTTTCTGTTGTTCTGTGTCTCTTTTCAATTGTCTCAATAAGCTCAGCCTGACTTTTCTCAATAGCCTCAATCAAATTAGTGCAAACCTGAACACCGTCTGCCGTCTCTCTGTCAGCGTTTTGCTTACTGAGTTCCACTGTGTATTTGATATCCCGAATCTTCTGTTGTCTCTCCTGAATCATCTGCTGAATTTTGGCCTCTGTCTTTTCAAGTTCTACCTTTTTTTCTTCATATTCTTGTTTCAAAGGAACAACATCATGTGTCCTGTGCTCTAAAACCATACAGAACATACAAACACACACTTGGTCAGCCTTGCAGAAGAGCTCCAGTGGTTTCTCATGCTTCATGCATATCCTACTTTGCAGATTTTTCACAGGCGCAATCAGCTGATGATTTTTCAGGTGTGTGATTGTCATATGAGGCTTCAGGTGAGTTTCACAGTAGGAGGCCAGACACACCAGGCAGGACTTGAGAGCCTTGGTTACAGTGCAGATGTCACAAGGAATATATCCTGATTTGGCAAATTGTTGTTCTGAGCTGCTGCTGACTTTCTCTTGAGCCGACTGTCTGAACTGAGCAACCATCTGAGAAATCAAAGTATTGACCCGCAGCTCTGGTCTTGTGTAGAAAACCTCTTTGCAAAGAGGACACTGGCTTGGGACATTAATATCCCAGTGTTTGGTGATGCAGTTCTTGCAGAAGTTGTGTCCACATGGTGTGGCGACTGGGTCAGTGAACACATCCAGACAGATGGGACACAGAAACTGACCTTCAGTCAGCAGGCAGCTGGCAGCAGCCATATCCACAGACTGAGAATAAGAGCAAAAGTGGGATAGTGTGCATAAAAAAGTCAGTCTGTTCTACTAATAAAGAATATTTTATGATCAGTTTAGAATATTTTTTAATATTATAAAGATTCAAGAATTGACGGCATGGAATAAAATTAGTAAAGCTTTCCAAGAAAAAGTTCACGCTACTAGCTTGACCAATGGTAAATATCACCAGCAGTACTCACC
Source organism: Scomber japonicus (assembly GCF_027409825.1). Classification (NCBI taxonomy): domain Eukaryota; kingdom Metazoa; phylum Chordata; class Actinopteri; order Scombriformes; family Scombridae; genus Scomber; species Scomber japonicus. The sequence continues at coordinate 2,185,425 of NC_070590.1, forward strand.
AGTGTTTGGCAGAGACGGTCCAGAAGAACTCAGTTTTTCTTTCGTTTTTCTTCAGGAAAAAACAGAGACTTATTTTGACTGCAGCTCTGCTGTCACTCTGTCAAACTTTACTTTCATCTGTGGGATACTTGCCTCTTACTGAACTCTGTGTATGAGGTTTTGTTGCATTCCTGGTTTGGGCGACACATTTTTGGCACAAAGCTAGTTTCACCTTGAGCAAGGCTTGTATGTTCACCTACAGGTTATCTTGGGTGTTCCTTATTCATTTAGTTTTTTACAATGGTGATCAATAATAGGACAATTTTAAGACAGGTCAGTCAAAGATGTACAAGAATACAGTTTGTTTCTTTTAATAGGCCACAATACCCCCTCTACAACCACAAAACAATCTTACCATGAGTGTTCAGTCAAAACAGACGATGAAACACTTCCATATGCTTGGCTTCATTTTTAACATTCTAAGCCAACAGAAGCTGCCATGCTAGTTTGACAGGGTGCAGGACTGAAAGAAGACACTGTTGTTTAATTGTTGTCAGTTATGCAACGATTGCCTTCAGGTTTCAACTCCCAGAGAACTTGGTGAGTACATCTTACATGTACTAAAACCATCTTGATTACCATTTGCTTGACTTAGAAACTCAACATGAAAAACCAGGGACTCCTCACCTATCAGCGGGACGCTTTCAGAGGGCGGCATGCTCTCAGCCACCAGCAACTGAAACACAGTGAGGGCCAGCAGCACTGTGACACCCAGAGAAACTTTTTCACCAGAATCAGCCGGCAGGTAGAAGCCCAGCGGAGCCAGGAAGGAGATCATCATGCAGGGGATGAGGAGGTTGAAGATGTAGAAGGAGGCACGCCTCTTCAGGTGGAGGGTGAATGTGATGTCCGGGTATGGGTCAGAGCAGCAGCCGTATAGGATGACATTCTTCTTGGCTGGCATGCCCAGAACCTGATTAGAAAATAGGTTTTAGGACAATTTGGTTCAGGGATGAAGTTGTGTTATAAGAATAAGAACAAGAACAAGGTAAGCACTCACCTCCCACTCCACATTGGCAACAAAGTCAGACAGGTCGGCGCTGTCTAAGGCATTGGACAGGTCCATCTGGTTACCGTTATGAGTCCAGGAGCCAAAGGTGAGGTAACACTGCTGCTTGTCAAAGGGGAAGAAGGCCACATCCACAGAGCAGGAGCTCTTGGTGATGGCTGGCTGGTCCCACATGACCTGGCCATCATGACGGAGAACCACATTGGTCTCCATGGAACTGGAGAACTCGTCGTCTGCACTATGGTGGAGAATGTGAAGGAACCTTTAGAGTCTGTCAGTCATTACTTAGTATTTCTGCCATAATCAGAGTGTTTCCCTGCCAAAGTCCTGCAGTCTGACAGGAAGCGACACTGACCTGTTATACAGGACGATGTCAGGTCTCCAAACGTAGCTGCTGGGTATGCGGATCGTGTCAAGGCCATCGTAGTCTTCCTTCTTCCAGGTGAGGTAGGCGTCCATCCACACCTGGCGAATCCACAGGTAGGTGGTCAGGATCTGGTTCCTCTCGTCCTTGAGAAAGGACCACACACCACACACTTTAATTTATTTGGATCCACACAAATACACATTATTACACCATAATGCAGAACAGAAGTATGATCAAATTCAAGGCACAGTGGAACAAAGACAATGAATCAACAACAGCAACAAGTACCCCCATTATATCTGAAGTATTATAGGACATAATAGTCAGTAAAAGCATTTGATTCATGATTATATGTAACATGTACATCCACATCAGCAACCAGGACAGGATTACCATATCGATGATCTGGGAGAGGGTGATCTGAAGCGTGACGTTGATGATGTGGTCGGTGTCCTCCACCGGCCGCAGAGCATTGGTGTAGTTGGAAAATAAGTCAGTTAGCAGTTTCTGAGCGTAGCGACCATGAGCGGCCAAGCTTACTGGGGAATAAAGAGAGAGAGAAGAGATGAGTGGAATCGGTATGTAGAGCTGTGAAGCTGGAGGAGACTCACAGTTTGAACACAAAGGCTTGGATCGACATGAAAGTCACATATGAATTTAGAAATTTAGATTAAGTTTAGAACTTCAATTAAATCTTGCTCTGATTCACATCTTGGACTGACTTTTTCTCCATAGCAACAGCAGCTGAGGCTCATGGGTATTTTAGTATTTTCAACTTCAACTTTTTTTATAAGGCAACATGACATAGTTGATCTAAAGTGCTTCACACAGAGGATGATGATAAAAAATTACAACACCATCAATTAAAAAAATACGTGGAATCAGTTTCTTGAGATTCAACCTTTCTTGTAATTTCATTTATTTACAACATAACAACACACTAACACACACAACTGCATTAAAGACATCTCATCAAAACTAGTTTTAAAACTTTATGTAACCCTTCACATTTCAAACGTTAACCTGATTCTTGAAGTGTGTATAAACTCATTTCCTCTGCTGCTTTTTTCCCCTGATTCTCTGTTAATCCTGAATTGTCTCCTATCAGCAGCAGCACACCTGCAGCTCAGTCCTTCCCACAGAAACACTCTGCACACACACACACACACACACACACACACACACACACACACACACACACACACACACATACACACATACAAACCACATTTCCCAGTTCAATTAACCGGGGAATCACCTCTGGTTTTCCACTTAAATCAGAAAGTGTCTGCAGACCAGCTGCAGACCGATAATTCCTTTAAATCCTGTGACAACTAATTATGAGGATGGGAACAGGTGGACGAGATATTTTTTTTGCTGGGAAATGATTATTTAATTGTGGGCTTGTAGAATTGATATCAACTATACAACAAGGCTGTGTGTGTGGGGAATGCAGGGAAGCTTCCACTCCTGCTGAATGTGACTAAACTGAAATATCTCAATGTCTGAAACCTCCTCAGCTTTCCAGTGTTGGAGCTGCTTCCACAAATGTTTATAACTTTGCAAACCTGACAATCTCACATTCACACCCACAGTGATTGTCCAGGTATGTGGAAGTAAGTCAATGTTAGGTTGTTATGTTAAGTTCAAATTCAGCTTCACCTTCATTGTCATTCAAACAATATAAATTCACATTTATAGTAGAATGAAATGATTTTCTCTGGGGCCAAAGTGCTAGACAGAAAATAATAATAAATAAGCTCTTTTTTATTTTTATCTTAACAATCCCTGTCACTTCTTGAACATGAAGCTCTATGAATGTCTTGAAGAACTGTCCAAAAGTGTGCACCATTATATCCTTCTGGGTTAGGGTTTGCCTTTATGTTGGACTCTGATTTGTCAGACATTAAGGTGGCTCATCTGTGCTACTTTGGAAAGGTTTCCATGTCAGGATGGGTCCCTGACTGCAAGATGTCTGTTTTTGGGTGCACAAATCTGTGAACCCAAGTGTGAGAAAATATTTAGAGAGCAGCAGAAAAGAATAAAAGCAAAACCAACGAGAACCGAACACAACTTTATTTGCTCTGTATTTCATTGTAAGACTTACTCACTGATCAATACTCAGATAAAACTAAAAGCTTCACAGGTAAACTGACTTTAACTGCCATAAATATTATTTATGTTGTCATTTTATGTCTTGTAGAATATTTTATTTAACACTGTTAATGCATATTTAATTTTTTTATTCAACACTTCAGCCTAAGAGGAAATAATGTCTATTCTCTGTTGAGTGACGGACTTAGTTTGATGTGACACTTCATGCCAAGATTTTGTTTTGATTGTAGCACTCCAAGAAGAAGAAGAAGAAAAAGAAATGTTTTGTCGCATGGTGGACTCATTCCCTCAGGGGTGCAGCCAGCGAGGTATTTTATTTTCTTATACTGTGTTGTATGCATCTGTATATGTGTGAAACATGTTTAATTGCGTGTTGTATGTTAACAGTTCGACGGTGGTGGTCGTAATAAAATCATCTGTAACAAAGAACTGTGGTCCGTGCGTACCTGACAAGAGTGATACTGACTAACAGGTGAATATGTTTTAAAACAAAACAAAAGACAGTCATGATCAGTTATGATTTATTTGACATAACTTTAGCCTTTATAACTTTTCACTGTCTTTAAATAGTAAACAGAGCAGAGTGAAAAGCAGCCATGAGACATGAACAGTTACTCGTCTCATCTGTAAACTAAAAGAATAAGTTCATAAACCTTTTTCCAACCTCAGAGAGAAAGAGAGAAACCTTCACAGTCCTGTTTTATAACCCTCAATAACACAAACACACCTCATGTGTTACTGTATTTGACAAACAGCAAGAATGAAAAAGGACAAAAGCTGCAGATGAGTTTTAACATCCAGCAGAAGTCTGATCATATCAGCCGAGTCGTGGAAACCTTTGACTAAAGAATTTGAGATAATATATTTTATGTTCTAAAGTTCAGATCTGATAAAAGTTGTAAATCAGAGCTAATTAAGCTGAAGTCTTCTCTGAACTTTCAGACTGATAGCAGCCTGACTGCCTTCAGTCCAGTAACCATATAAGTAAAGAGTGAACAGTGAACATTCTCCAGTTGTGTAAATTGTGTATTATAGTTCAGCTGCAGTCTGTCATCTTCACGAAACACTAAAACTACAACCTGCTGTGTGTTCTGAGGATCCTGCTTCGCTCTCTGCTGACTCCTCTTTAACCAAAGGTGTTGTTGGATTTATGCAGCAGAATATAACCAAATGTTAAGATTTAAGAAAGAAGAACAGAAACGAAACTTCCACCTTCATCTAGTTTGTGACATTTTGTGGAATATACCTTTAAAGATGACAACCCCTGTTGCCTTTAAGTTCTCCATAAAGACTTGTGTTCATCATGTATTGGTCCAAATATGATGATAAGATGATGGTTTTTTTAAATCAGATATTTTATTAACTGATGTTTTGTCAATTAAATTACATCAGAAAAAAAAGTAGTGAACATAAATGACACATCATCATCTTTTAAGTTATATGTTGAACTTATTTCCACATCCAGCAGTTACTGATCAACATTATCATTCATTAGTTCATCCTGTTTCTGTCCAATATTCTCTCTCTTCAATAAATCAATCAATCTTTATTTGTATAGCGCCAAATAACAACAAAGTTATCTCAAGGCTCTTTCCACATAGAGCAGGTCTAAACCGAACTCTTCAGGTTTTAATTTTAAGAGACCCAACATTCCCACATGAGACACAGTGGAGAGAAAAAACTCCCTTTAACAGGAAGAACCCTCAGAACCAGACTCAGAGTGGGAGAACATCTTTTAACAGGAAGAACCCTCAGAACCAGACTCAGAGTGGGAGAACATCTTTTAACAGGAAGAACCCTCAGAACCAGACTCAGAGTGGGAGAACATCTTTTAACAGGAAGAACCCTCAGAACCAGACTCAGAGTGGGAGAACATCTTTTAACAGGAAGAACCCTCAGAACCAGACTCAGAGTGGGAGAACATCCTTTAACAGGAAGAACCCTCAGAACCAGACTCAGAGTGGGAGAACATCTTTTAACAGGAAGAACCCTCAGAACCAGACTCAGAGTGGGAGAACATCTTTTAACAGGAAGAACCCTCAGAACCAGACTCAGAGTGGGAGAACCTCTTTTAACAGGAAGAACCCTCAGAACCAGACTCAGAGTGGGAGAACATCTTTTAACAGGAAGAACCCTCAGAACCAGACTCAGAGTGGGAGAACATCTTTTAACAGGAAGAACCCTCAGAACCAGACTCAGAGTGGGAGAACATCTTTTAACAGGAAGAACCCTCAGAACCAGACTCAGAGTGGGAGAACATCTGCCTCCACCGGTTGGGGTTGAGAGGAGAGAGAGGAAGGATAGAGGAGCTCTGTTTTTACTCTCTTCCAACTCCTGAGGGAAATATCTAAATGCTCCACTATGTTCAGCAGCTAGTCTGCAGATAACTGTGTCTGGTAGCAGGTAGAGTACACTGGTCTGTTTCTACAGCTTTTACTCTGAAAACGATGCTATGAGAGCTCTGAGAGTGAACCAGAACAGTAAAGTTGCAACTGAACAGCCAAATAATGTTATAAACAGTGTTTGACTGCTGCTTTTGCAAACTATGTAGAGCTCCACCCAACCTGCCTCAACCTATGTGAGCCAAAAATCATCTTAAGAAATAAAAGAAAGTCACATCATAATGACGATACTTCCCTGAGAAGGGTCAGCGTATCACCTGCACACAAAACTGGACTTTAGGTGTATGGACTGCACAATAATCACACCTCAACTGAACAGCCTCTGAACCTCTGAACTTTATGATCATTATAAAAATACAGTTTAAAAGTAGTCTTGTTTGTAAGTGTAGGAAAAGCAACATGAGCAATATTTTAAGCTATTGTTTAATTTGGCACTTGTTTATAGGTAAATGTGGACATATTTCAGTCCAGTTAACTAGTGATCCATCGCCAGCCATTGTGATGGTAAATTGCCATTTCTCTCAGTGGAGTTTGGCGTTACTGTTTCTCTGCTCTGGACCTCCCTGACAAGCAGCCGGTGCTCAAGCCAAAAAAATGATCATAAAAAAAGAGATTGATCATATAAAAGTATTCAGTTCTTTTAACTGATCCAACCTGCACTCACAGAAGAGAAACAGCTCTGAACGCTCTGTGTCGACACGGACAATTAGAAAGATTCATAACTGAGACAACATGCCTTGCACAAAAAAGGAAGTGCACGAGCCCACGGTCAGTTCAGTGACCAACAGATAACAAAGAAATAATATATTACCAACATGCCTGTAGAGACACAGAGAGGGAGAGGGAGGAAGGGGGGAGTTGAGTCTTAACATGTTTGGTACAGAGCTGGAAGTCTGGAAGTGAATCTCTGGATCTGTCAAAGAAAATGTGAACAACAGGATGTTTCCTAATGAGAGACAGAGAGACTCCTCCACTCTGTCAGTTCAAGGATTTCTATCAGGACTAATATAGAAACGACACCTGCAACACAAACAGCTCTTTTTTTCTTATTTTCATGAATCTCTCAGCCCAACACCTTCATCCCAGGAAACATATTATAACAACTACAGGCCAGACTGCTTTTACATGTGACACTGTGTATATATAGATGGGTGACAAATGAAAGTAAAACCAAATAAAAAGCTTCTCCATAAGGTGCTGAGAACATATTCAGTGCTCATTGTCAAAGATTGTCCACTTTAATGTTGGTATGAACATCAGTCTTCCAAAACATATTCCCTTATTTGGTGTTGTGATGGTACTGGTGGAGAGCGCTGCCTTAACCTGCTCCTACAAAACCTCCTTTAGATATTAATTATACTGAAGAGGCTTTAAAATCTCCTTAAGACCCTCTGAAACTACTACAAACCTCTGCCATGACTTCAAGAGGACGAGTAGGGATGAAAAAAAGTCTTCTACTATTAGAATTCTGAATGAATCACAAATGGCCAGAAAAGATTTTAGTTAGTATTTCAGTTTTGTTTTGTTTTAAATGTTAGTTAATAATAATAATAATAATGATAATGTGTTCAGGCTGATGCTGTGACTCTCAAACCCTTCTCTGTACTAACCATGACCTTCATCGAGATCATTTATCTTAACTGCCAAATATTTGTTATTTTTAATGGGCTAAGAACACCAGTGATGGTTTTGCACACAGTGTACCAGACTAAATATAGTTCCTCCTTTTCATATTCATTCAACCAACAATCAGAATCAAACTGAATCATGAGATGACCAAAGATTTGCACCCATACTGAGGAGATTCTTCAGTGAACACTAGAACTTCCCAAAGGATCAATCAATCTTTATTTATAAAGCGCCAAATCACAACAGAGTCATGTGAAGGCACTTTCCACATAGAGCAGGTCTAAACCGAACTCTTCAGGTTTTAACTTTAAAGAGACCCAACATTCCCACATGAGCAGCACTTGGTGACAGTGGCAAGAAAAAACTCCCTTTTAACAGGATGAACCCTCAGAACCAGAGTCAGAGTGGGAGAACATCTTTTAACAGGAAGAACCCTCAGAACCAGACTCAGAGTGGGAGAACATCTGCCTCGACCGGTTGGAGTAGAGAGGAGAGAGAGGAGAGAGAGGAGAGAGAGGAGAGAGAGGAGAGAGAGGAGAGAGGAAGGAGAGGAGAGAGAGGAAGGAGAGGAGAGAGGAAGGAGAGGAGAGAGAGGAAGGAGAGGAGAGAGAGGAAGGAGAGGAGAGAGAGGAAGGAGAGGAAGGAGAGGAGAGAGAGGAGAGAGGAAGGAGAGGAGAGAGAGGAGAGAGGAAGGAGAGGAGAGAAAGGAAGGAGAGGA